>NC_090657.1:192960495-193200495 GCF_040937935.1 Hyperolius riggenbachi
GGTTTGGTTAGTGCTCTGTCTGTGCATATTACACTTCCTGTATGCGGCTTGCGTTACTAAGCAACGCCCGCTGCTTCTTCTTTGCAGGTTGCCGTAGATCTGAGGTGTGAATCTTGCGGGGAAATGCAGCATCGGGGGATTCAGACTTTCTGCAGGAGGGGACCAAAAGCCAGCAGAGGTGCCTGAGGAGGGAAAGCGGTGGCCGAGGGGTGTCTACGCCCACTACTGAAGCTCCGTGGGGGGGGATTCTGGTTGTCACCCCCCCTGCACGCTGAGACCCGGGGCAGGGCGCACCTAGAGCCACCCCTTTCAGATGCCACTGTGTATACAGATAAATATAAAGAGCCAAACACAGAGGCGTATCTAGGGAAACGGCACCTGTGGCTAAGACTGAAATCTGCCCTGGGGTAGAGAAGGAGGGGCCTCCATCCAAAAAATGTAACGCGTGTTCTCAGTTGAATTGGTTATGTCCAAGTTGCCGTGAAGCATGAACTGTAGGAATGAAGTATGGCAATTGGTCAACCTGTACATATTACTTTAATAACAGTTGGGCAGCTTGTTCCCACAAATAATGTACCCAGGGAGAAGAACACCCCTCAAATAAAAACCAGATTCTAGATGTAGAACGTCAGGGATGCTATGGAGCAGCGCCCCTAGTACGAGGGCCCATGGCACATGTCATACCTGCACCCCTGTAGATACTCCTCTGGCCAAACATGCTGGCATTTGTGACATGCAGGCATCTAGAGGGTGACATAGCTTTTACCACTCGTTCTAGGCACCACTGGGCAGAAAAAGTAAACGTTGTACTAGAATTGAGAAAGAGGAAGATCAGTGAATATTAAGACTGGGGGAGGGATTCAAGAGTAAAGCTACGTACACTCATTAACAATGTAGAATGTAGAGTCTCCTTTTATTCTCTGAGTCTGGAAATATTTCCATCAATTTCTTAAAGGTGTCTTGCCATATGACAATCTAATCCTTACCATAGGCATAGTATAATGTCCCTATTATTATCGAAGGCTAATCTAGGAGAAACCAGCCAACCTACCTGTGTGTTTTTGTGATCTAGCACTGAGAATTAGTATCATTATGACCCACCGTTCTCTGGACTGACTACAAATACTACTATATACCTCATTGTTCTCCTGAAGGTTTACTAAACCAAGCTATATTGAAAGTGGGAGGCTGATTTGGGAATCACACCAGGTTTGGCAGACAGCTTCTAAATGCTCGTTAAGTCTTACGCCGTAGAGGCCAACTAAAAGCTTTTACAGCAGGGATACTTAATCCACACTAGTATTGCAGGATTTATCCCCAATAAGCGCTGCAGGAGATGTGCCAACAGAAGGCTTTCAAGAATATAAGGTGGTTAAAGTGTATGGACAGTTCCAGAGTTTTATGTACACCTTCCCCTCCAACACCCTTACAAGTTAAACAGTCCACATTTGCAGTAATAATAGTACTTTTCTGCAGACTCTAGAAAACTAGTCATGTAGTCTATTTACATCTTTCCAAAACTCCTTTAAATTGCCATCCTGGCAGTGTTCTCAGCGACCTCCCTGAGCCTTGTGGACTGCTTGCTTACTCATCCTACTTGGAAACAAAAATGGGAAACCGAGAGCCCACAATATTGTAGTATGTTTAGATTCAGAAGTAAAATGAAAATAGTGAATAATTTATACTCACAAACATGGTTTTCCAAACAGGCAAGCACTGTATGGGCAGGTGGGGAGATTTGACCTGTCCCCACTCAGGTTAAGAAGTCGTCCTCTGTACATCGGAAGAAGGGGTCCACTAAGAGTGGACTAGACAGTAAGTTGGAACAGTAACTGTAAGTATAAAATAAAATACGTTAAAAGCCATTTATAAAAGGAGGTGGTGGTAGACGTACCTCCCCAGTCAGTAGACACAATCCTGTTGATTATTGTAGACAGAGGCACTTTGCTTTTATCCAGACCTATTGTAGTTGCTACAATAATTGCCTGATGAAGCAGGATTGAACCTGCGAAACGCATTGCACTGTGGATTACTCAAATAAAGCTAATTGTTGACAAAATAACAACAGGATTGTGTCTACTGATTGGGGAGGTAAATCCACCACTACCTCCCTTTTTAAACGTTTTTTTTAACATATCTTATACTTGTACTGGGCCTCTGTTCCAACTTACAGTTTATCTTACTTGGGCATTCCAGGGTTGGCGAGGGTAGCTATAGCTGACTTAACCCCTTTTTTTCTGTTCAGAGTGTTCAAATCAACCAAAGCATGTTATCCAGATAAATTGCCCTCTCCAGCTCCCTTTTACTCACCTAAATCAGCACTTGAGGGCCGAGATCCTCACACGTTTTTAGCACAGCTCAAATTAATTGATGGGCCTGAATCAGGAAATGTGTGGCTCATCAAGTAAAATACATTTCTCCATTTCTCTGTCCATTCTAAACACTGGCTTGGATATGGCCCTTGAGGACTGGAGTTGTAGAGCCCTGACCTAAATAATTGACGTTACAGCGGGGGGGGGGGGGGGGGACTTCTGGAAACCACCCAGCCTCCTGCTGTCTTGGGTGGGAGGGGACATGATGCTCAACTCACTCACACACTCTTTTTTGCAACTGATTGCATAGGAGGTGTGGAGCAAACTTCTCAGAGAGATTCAGTCTGTGCCTTCAACCTTTGAGTCTGGGAAACAGAATTTTGCAATCCCAAGCATCAGCGAAGCCTGAAAATGCTAAGTCGGGATATTTAGCTAAAGGAATCTCCACCAAAAATCTAACACTTGAGCATTCTGATTAGAGAGGTGGTACTTTTAGATTTGTCACCAGAAATTGACTGAATTTGTGAAAAATAGAAGTGTTGGGTAATCCTTGCAAAGCTAGTCTCCGCTTCAGACACAGGCACCCTCAGAGAGCAGAGCTCAGTCAGTATGGCAGCTGGAGGTCGCTGAGGAGGGGATAAGAATCTATGGAGTGGTATTTTCTTTATTCTGTAAAAACTACCTATACATAGTTAATTTCAAATTATTGTTTGCTAAATCCATATAAAAAAGTCAGGGCTTTAAACCAATCACCCACGCCCTCACCTCCCAACCTTTTCATTTTTCCAGTGTGTTGGGGGAGGGGACGTGAACGTGGGTGATCGCTAAAATACTTCAGTCGCTAGCATCAGTGGGGTCTCTGATTTCTCGAGCTACCCGGCATCAGGGGGAGGGGAGCAAGGCTGGCAGTGCTAGCTCTCACGTTGTAGCCCTGCCCCAGGCCCAGATTTACCTCAAAGGAGCGTATAGGCACAGATGTCCAGGCACACTAGACTTCACCCTCCATGAACCTACAAACACCCGTTGAATCGCATTGCAGGTGTGCCCAGCTGTCACTTCTCTCTTACTTCCCTTGCCCGTCATAGGTAGCTACAGGTGCCCTTTAGTATTAGGGAGCCAGAAGTACCCTCAATATTAAGTAGCTAGAAGTGCCCCCAAATATTAGGTAGCTAGAGGAACCTCAGTATTAAGTAGCTAGAGGTGGTTCTGACTGAAGGGGGATCTCGTCCGTGGAATGCAGAAAGCAGGCTGAGTAACCTCTCATTTACATAGTAAAGGAGGGAGGGAGGCGCTCAGGGGAGGGGGGCAAGCCACCTTTCCATCATCAGGCGCCTGTCGGCACTTGCCTACAGTGCCTTATGGTAAATCTGGCCCTGCCTGCCCCTCTTGCACACATGCCAGTGTAATTTTTTTATTCGACGCAGCGTGGTGCTGGAGGGGATCAAAGTGTCAGACTTTGGGCAACACTTTCGTCCACATAGGGGGCGCTCTGTTCGACCAAATCCAGCAGCAGCTCACCTAAAGCAAGCAAACATGCACCACGTAATATTTACATTACGTGCCGCAGAAGTGTGGCCAGCACTTTGATTTGAAGAGGCTGAGCAGCGCCACCTAGCAGCAGCCATTTTTCCTATGTCGGACTATGTTCAACATTGCCCTATACAGAAAATAGTCAATGCGGCACATAGTCTGACATAGGGTTGGAAAGGATTAACCATACAATCATCTCTGTACTTTTATTGACTGTTGGATCTGTGTATCAACAGAAGTGTATAACCTGAATTTCATAAAGGGACCCCATCACTGATCACTCGGGGTAGATCCATGTTGGACATTGTTGGCTGTGGCTGGATACATACAGCCCAGGGTTCAAATCATGACTAGGGTCAGTACCTATTCAGTAGGTAGGACTCCCTAACACTGCAGGGTGGCCTCTTGAGGGCATCCCCCAGTGGCTGCAGCTCTTGAGCACTTTGAGTCCAACAGGAGAAAAGCGCTATACAAATGTTCGGATTATTATTATTATTATAAACTGTTGCCTCTGGTGATGTATATCTTATTCTTCCTTTAGGACATGTGTATGATTGAAGGGGCACTGGAGCTACATCTTGGGGAGTTCCTCATTAAGATGAAAGGTAAGTGTGATGACGCATATGGAGGTGTTAATTGCACTTGCTTTTTTGGGGGGGGAGGGGGGTGGCTGCATGTGGGACACTCTCTAAGCTATTGAGGCCGTGTCATGTGACATTCTGAGGCAGTCAGTGAGATGCAATTTATTCCATTTAAAGCAAACTTGTGAATTAAAAGATGGAAAAAGTCCCATACCTCGGTAGAGGAAAGCCTCTGGATCACCCAGAGGTGTTCCCTGCCCCCCTCCACCAGACTGTTCCCGCATTAGGGCCCCACAAAGCTCACAACTGTGCTCTCATAAGTGAACGAAGGGTGGCCGTACTGCGCAGGAGCACTGAGCTCCGCTTGGCTCCGCAGAAAAACTCGAGTCTGTTCAGCTAAGTGATCCTGTGCAATGCGGCCGAATTCTGTTGACTTCGGGGGTCCCAGCATTGGAGCAGCGAGGGGGATGGGGGAAGCCTCTGGATTATCTAGAGGCTTCCCTCTACCAGGTAATTACCCAAACTGGTCACTTTATTTATTTCCTGCATGGCAACCTTTCACTCACTAATCAACTTTTGATCATTTTGCCTTTTCATAGAACCACCCATATTTTTGAGACCATAAGATGCCCCTGACCATAAGCTGCACCTAGGTTTACACGGCAGCAATCTGGAAAACAATGTATACTACACCTGCTGTGTCCATGGTGCAGGGGATGTCTGTGGAGCCGTCTGCAGTGGAAGATCATGGGCTGGGGATGTCTTGGTGGGGCGGAGATTTTGCTGAGCTGGGTACTGTGGTGGTGATTGGAGGTCTGGCAGAGCCGGGAGATCAGGGTCTGTGTGGAGCCGTGAGGGGGGGGGGGGCAGCAGCGCCGATGCGGGAGCCACGCTGGTCATGGGAGGCCGATCGACAAGCCGCTGCTGTAAGGGTGAGAAGACAGGGCTCGGACAACATGGCCGACAAACAGTGGCAGTGGACGGATGGGTGCGGTGGGAAAGGGAGCACAAACCTCCATAGTCCACATTTCAGCTTCTTCCAGGGTACATGGCTCCAAGTCCTCAGTCGCCAAGGTTACACATGACACGTATCCAACTGGCGGGTCAACCCACATGACTGTTGGGCTGATATCGTGCAGTTGGTCACCTGTGTACAAGTCGTTTGAAGAAGTCGTACTTGTTTTGAATGAGGCCATATCATGCAGTCCGTCGTTCAGCTTGCGTGTTCAGTATGCAAATGAGTTGGTCGTTTAGATGGTTTGGTCATGTGGAAGTACAGGTCGTGTCAACAGGTTGTCGTGCGGTTGGTCGTGCGCATGTGTATAAGCCTTAAAGTGGACCTGAACTCTTGCACAGGACAGCAGAAAAATACATAGAAATGCACCGTTTATGCATTTAGAGGGTTTAGGTTGTCTAATTCCCCCTCATCTGTGGCTAATCACAACTGTAATTTGAATCCTCAGCTGGTGGCCTCGGCAGAGCAGTTAATTTGTAAACTCAGAATGTTAACCCTACGTCTGTTTCCATGAAAGCAGGTAGTAGTCACACTGCAGATTTATTGCAGGATTTCTATCAGCTGTGATAAAGAAATGTGTTTTTTTTAATGTTATTATGATGTTGCTTATCTTTTAGAGCAGAAAGGAAGCTCTGGGTTAAGGTCTGCTTTAAAGGAAACCAGAGACGTAAAACAATAAAGATTTGATACTTACCTGGGGCTTCCTCCAGCCCCATAAGCGCATATGAGTCCCTCGCCATCCTCCCGCATTCTGCCGTTCAGCCGCAATCAGCTCCTGTAACTGGTTCAGTCATGTCAGTCGGGGTCTTCTGCGCATGCATGGACCTCCCGTGCATGCGCAGAAGACCCCGACTGATGCAACTGAACTAGTTACCGGGGCTGATTGCGGCTGAACGGCAGACTGCGGAAGGACGGTGAGGCACTTAGATGTGCTTATGGGGCTGGAGGAAGCCCCGGGTAAGTATCAAATCTTTATTGTTTTATGTCTCTGATGCACTTTAAAGTAGATATCATATCCAGCTATAGTGTCAAAAATACTAGTCAGAAATCTGGAAACTCATTCTCCAATAAATGAAACGTGTGCGGTAGCCTCCTCAGTGGGCTTTGTTTGCAAGTTCCTTGTAATGCTGGATACACACGGTGCGTTCGTGCACTCGATTTTCCCATCGATTCCCGTCGATTCCCGTCGATTCGTTTATTTCAAACATGTCCAATTTGGATTTCGATGGATCGTTAGGTCGATTCGCATGCAAAGTATGCCGAATCGACCTAACGATCCATCGAAATCCAAATCGGACATGTTGGAAATAAACGAATCGACGGGAATCGACGGGAAAATCGAGTGCGCGAACGCACCGTGTGTATCCAGCATTAAGTTTAAAAAAAGAAAAAGCAATGGGCTGGTGCTAACTAATTAAACAAAGCGGTGCATGTGCCGCAGAGGTTTACTCTGTGGGGGGCTAGGAAATAGAAGAGATGCTGGAGTCTAAAGACCCATCTACACCATACAATTTTTTGTCCGATTCGATTAATTGATTCGATTCAATCCTACATGTCCGATTGGGATTCGATTGAATTTGCCATTGCAAAACAATGGCAAATTGAATCAAATCAAATCCCGATTGGACATGTCGGATTGGATCGAATAGAATCAATGAATCGAACTGAACAAAAAATGGTATAGTGTAGGATGGGGCTTTAGCTCTCTTTCTGACAACCACTGGTGCAGCAAAGGGGAGACCACACACTTCACTACCTGCAGAAAATGTAAGCTGTAGGAAGAGTTATGCACTGATGCTGAACTAGTCAGCACTATCCTAAGGCTGTTTTTTTTAGGTGGGGGGGGGGGGCTTGTTTTGTTTTTTGTTTTTTTGTTTGTTTTTTTTGGGATGTATTCCTTTCTGATGAAATCAGTTTCTCTCTAACATAATTAAATGAATTATGCAACCGTCAGATTTATGAAGAACAATATTTCACAATCTGCTATTTTTTATTAAAAAACAAAAACACTTTTTGTATGTGAGCAATGAATGCTTCGCAGATGTCATTTTATCAAATCAAAATATGGAGGCTCAACTACGGGGGGTAAAATATTTCTCTATTTTTTGTTCACAGTGTTTTGTTAGTGAAAATAGAAAATTGCCAATCATATGTTATAGCTCATGACATACAATTCCAATGACTTCAGATTTCCAAGAAATCTCTATATGTGGGACCTGCAAGGGGCAGCCTTCTGGGATGTGATAAAAATGAACATTTTATCCTTTTTCTCTCACGCAGGTCTGGTGGGTTACGCCCGGCTTTGCCCCGGAGACCACTACGAGGTACTGTATGTTTTTCCCTGTCCATACTCATGCTATAGTTCATAAACCACGGAATACTGACCTAACCCTCCCAGAATCCTCCGCTGCATTTCCAGGAACCACAATGCAGGCAAGCACTACTCTGAGCCCCAGAGATTGCCGAGAGTCCTGGCCAGCATTACAGCTGTGCAGCATACCAGCAGATGAATGGTTATGTATTCAGCTAATAAGGATTTATGTCCTGATGTGATAGATTGTATTAGGTATTACGTGTAGCTCTGGGGGTCAGGATATTGTCTGTCAATTCCCTTCACTACTAAAATGGGGTTTTACTACCAGCCACAGCAAACACTTTCCCTGCCAAGTCTGGCACATGGCTCCGGCTAACTGAGTTTTTGGAATTGGGGATAAAAGCGCTGAAGGATTGAGACAAAGACAGATTGGTTGTTGCTCTCAGAAGAATCTAGGTTAACTCCTTCATGACTTCATTTTTTATTTCATTCTTTGGCAAACAAAACATTTTGAAAATGAATATTTTAATTTCATTTATGCTTATTGAGGGAAAACTTTAAAAAAAAAATGTTTTCTTGTGTTTTTTTTCTGCAGAATATTGTCATAGCATCATGTATAGCCTAGATACCTTTTTAAAGGAAACCAGAGGTAAATAAAAGAAAAAGTTTGATACATCCCTGGGGCTTCCTCTAGCCCCATAAGCTCGGATCGCTCCCACGCCGCCGGCCTCCGCTGTCTGCAGCTCCCAGATCGGGTCCCGTCAATTCTGTCAGTCGGGGCCAGTCTGTGCAAGAGAAGTGTGGTGTTTGCATATCTCTCCAGCAGCCACCGTAGAGATGCGTAGAGGATGCACTTCTCCTGCGTAGACTAACCCCGACTGGCTGAAGTGACGAGACCCAACACGGGAGCTGCAGACAGCGGAGGACGGTGGCGTGGGAGCGATCCGAGCTTATGGGGCTGGAGGAAGCCCCAGGTATGTATCAAACTTTTATTCAGCTCTGGTACACTTTATACTATTCTCCTGATTCTGCCAAATAAATTAATAAATCCTTATGGGGTCTCTGCCTGAAAAGATCTCCTGCATTCGCCCTTTTCTCACATAGGACACTACTAAACTTCTGGCGCATGCACTGATTATTTCACAACTAGACTATTGCAACTCTCTGCTCTGCATCCTCCCCGCTAAACCGGATACAGTCCATCATCAACTCTGTTTTGCACGACTCATCCACCTCTCTTCCCGCTTTTCCAGCCCAATCCCCCTTTGTCACCTCCTTCACTGCCAATCACACCTCATCCACCTCTCCTTCCACTTCTCCAGCCCAATCCCCCTCTGTCAGTCTTTTCACTGGCTGCCAGTCGCACCTTGTCCACCTCTCACAGAGGGGAACACTGGAGGTACACAGGGGACAGAGATGGCACAGTGTTTTGACTTAAGAACAGATTTAGTTTAAAAGCGAACCTACATTCCCCATCTCATTCATTAACCGGGGACTACCTGTACTTTATAAATTGGCAATAGTTCTATACTCTTGGGGGGAGGGAGTGGGTCACAGGCTAAAATGTAGGTTTCAGTCAATCAAATGAGACTGATAGGCCTGGAACCCACTGAAAACCGCAAACGCAAAACGCAACCGCTAGCGTTTTGTCTGAGCGGTTTGCAAGCGGATTTATGCGCGTTTTTGGTCGTGTTTTGCAACATTGTATTTTTTCCCCCAGCGGGTGCCTAGCGTTTTGCGTTTTGCGTTTTTATCCTGATTGGTCCTGTGAATTATTTTTCATTTTGTTACAGTGTGCTGAACCGCAAAACGCTAGCAAAACCGCTCAGTTTAGGTTTTGCTGAGCGTTTCCGCTAGCGGTTCAATACTTTACATTGAAGCGCTAACGCTCCCAAAATGCTGCATGTCCTGCGTTTGCGTTTCTGAGAAACGCAAACGCTCCTGTGGAAGTTGCCCCATCCATTAACATTAGCCCAGCGTTTTGGCAAACTGCTAGCATATCGCAGTGCTGCCAAAACGCTGCCAAAAGCGCTCCTGTGGGTTCCAGCCCACAGTGTGGATTTTGGTTGGTCCAAACTCTGATACCACGACTGTTCAGTAGAGTGTGTAGGAATTCTCCCCTTGGCTGATGCACACGTTCTATTTACAGGTGTTGATACGACTTGGTCGCCAGAGGTGGAGACTAAAAGGCAAGATTGAAACGGACGACAGTCAGATGTGGGACGAAGAGGAGAGGGTGTTTATACCCAATCTGTGCGAGAGCTTTGAGATCAAGGTACGGAGGCTGTGTGGTGACACTACAAAGCCCAGCATGTGACTCCTTCATACACTTGGCTCCTTCCTGCAGAATATGGACATTGTAATGCTTAGCCTCTGTGAATACTTAATTTGCACAATGCCCTTTTCTCTCATAATGTTTTACACATTAAGATGTCTCTGTGTTTCCTCAGTCTATTCCTGTCACTAAATCTTTGGCAGATGAGGCTGAGACAGGACAGAATATAAGGTTGGGACTGCAGACAGACCAGCTGTTGTCTGTGCACAGAGGCTTTCTAGTACACATGGGACCTGAATGAAATGGATGAGGGAAAAGTGTTATGGGAAATTGCAGAAATACCATATATAAGCCAACCTTCCCTTACCAGGAAAATGGGTCAAAAGTTTGGCAGGTGTGGGGGGGGTGTTAGCGGTGGCTTAACCTTGGGTCAGGTGTCAGGGTCAGCTTGGGTCTAGTGTCAGTGATTGTGTGTGTGATGTCAGGGTGAAATTTGGAAACACGTCTGTATGTTATAGCTACCTGTCTACGTGCTGTCAGTAGTCGGTGCACCTTCTGACTAGTGACCAGAGCTCAGGACTCACTGTCATGTGACCACCGCTATGGTCATAATGCCCTCAGGATTCGCCAGGAGATTCAGTGACAATGCTAATGCTTATGCCAGCACACAGGCAGACAAAGAATAATGTTAACATTTGAAAAGCACTTTTCTCTTGTTGGACGGTTTTACACTTGTTTTTTGCGTAGCGGTGCGATGCTCACGCATATGACCCTGTGGTGCAGACAGACTGCCCCCTGTTTGGCAGGAAGTACATCAATGGGATTCCCATTGGTCCGCTCATGCGCACTGCGATGCACCTCGCTTTGTTGTTTACACTATGACCCTCGCCCATAGACTTCCATTACCCTAAGTAAAGTGCATTAACCACTTCAGGACCACAGTCTTTTCGCCCCTTAAGGACCAGAGCCTTTTTCTCCATTCAGACCACTGCAGCTTTCACGGTTTATTGCTCGGTCATACAACCTACCACCTAAATGAATTTTACCTCCTTTTCTTGTCACTAATACAGCTTTCTTTTGCTGCTATTTGATTGCTGCTGCGAGTTTTAGTTTTTATTATATTCATCAAAAAAGACATGAATTTTGGCAAAAAAATGACTTTTTTAACTTGCTGTGCTGACATTTTTCAAATAAAGTAAAATTTCCTATACATTTGAGCGCGAAAGTTATTCTGCTACATGTCTTTGATAAAAAAAAAACCATTCAGTGTATATTTATTGGATTGGGTAAAAGTTATAGCGTTTACAAACTATGGTGCCAAAAGTGAATTTTCCCATTTTCAAGCATCTCTGACTTTTCTGCGCACCTGTCAGGTTTCATGAGGGGCTAAAATTCCAGGATAGTACAAATACCCCCCAAATGACCCCATTTTGGAAAGAAGACATCCCAAAGTATTCAGTGAGAGGCATGGTGAGTTCATAGAAGATTTTATTTTTTGTCACAAGTTAGCGGAAAATGACACTTTCTGACAAAAAAAAGAAAAAAAAAAAGTTTCCATTTCTTCTAACGTGCGACAAAAAAAAATGAAATCTGCCACAGACTCACTATGCTCCTCTCTGAATACCTTGAAGTGTCTACTTTCCAAAATGGGGTCATTTGTGGGGTGTGTTCACTGTCCTGGCATTTTGGGGGGTGCCTAATTGTAAGCACCCCTGTAAAGCCTAAAGATGCTCATTGGACTTTTGGCCCCTTAGCGCAGTTAGGCTGCAAAAAAGTGCCACACATGTGGTATTGCCGTACTCAGGAGAAGTAGTATAATGTGTTTTGGGGTGTAATTTTACACATACCCATGCTGGGTGGGAGAAATATCTCCGTAAATGACAATTGTTTAATTTTTTTTACACACAATTGTCTATTTATAGAGATATTTCTCCCACTCAGCATGGGTATGTGTAAAAATACACCCCAAAACACATTATACTACTTCTCCTGAGTACGGCGATACCACATGTGTGGCACTTTTTTGCACCCTAACTGCGCTAAGGGGCCCAAAGTTCAATGAGTACCTTTAGGATTTCACAGGTCATTTTGAGAAATTTCGTTTCAAGACTACTCCTCACGGTTTAGGGCCCCTAAAATGCCAGGACAGTATAGGAACCCCACAAATTACCCCATTTTAGAAAGAAGACACCCCAAGGTATTCCGTTAGGAGGATGGTGAGTTCATAGAAGATTTTTTTTTTTGTCACAAGTTAGCGGAAATTGATTTTAATTGTTTTTTTTCACAAAGTGTCATTTTCCGCTAACTTGTGACAAAAAATAAAATCTTCTATGAACTCACCATACTCCTAACGGAATACCTTGGGGTGTCTTCTTTCTAAAATGGGGTCATTTGTGGGGTTCCTATACTGCCCTGGCATTTTAGGGGCCCTAAACCGTGAGGAGTAGTCTTGAAACCAAATGTCGCAAAATGACCTGTGAAATCCTAAAGGTACTCATTGGACTTTGGGCCTCTTAGCGCACTTAGGGTGCAAAAAAGTGCCACACATGTGGTACCGCCGTACTCAGGAGAAGTAGTATAATGTGTTTTGGGGTGTATTTTTACACATACCCATGCTGGGTGGGAGAAATATCTCTGTAAATGACAATTGTTTGATTTTTTTTACACACAATTGTCCATTTACAGAGAGATTTCTCCCACCCAGCATGGGTATGTGTAAAAATACACCCCAAAACACAATATACTACTTCTTCTGAGTACGGCGATACCACATGTGTGACACTTTTTTGCAACCTAGGTGCGCTAAGGGGCCTAACGTCCTATTCACAGGTCATTTTGAGGCATTTGGATTCTAGACTACTGCTCACGGTTTAGGGCCCCTAAAATGCCAGGGCAGTATAGGAACCCCACAAGTGACCCCATTTTAGAAAGAAGACACCCCAAGGTATTCTGTTAGGAGTATGGTGAGTTCATAGAAGATTTTTTTTTTTGTCACAAGTTAGCGGAAAATGACACTTTGTGAAAAAAAAAACAATACATATCAATTTCCGCTAACTTGTGACAAAAAATAAAATCTTCTATGAACTCATCATACACCTAACAGAATACCTTGGGTGTCTTCTTTCTAAAATGGGGTCACTTGTGGGGTTCCTATACTGCCCTGGCATTTTAGGGGCCCTAAACCGTGAGGAGTAGTCTTGAACCCAAATGTCTCAAAATGACCTGTGAAACCCTAAAGGTACTCATTGGACTTTGGGCCCCTTAGCACAGTTAGGCTGCAAAAAAGTGTCACACATGTGGTATCGCCGTACTCAGAAGAAGTAGTATAATGTGTTTTGTGGTGTATTTTTACATATAACCATGCTGGGTGGGAGAAATATCTCTGTAAATGACACATTTTTGATTTTTTTTACACACAATTGTCCATTTACAGAGAGATTTCTCCCACCCAGCATGGGTATGTGTAAAAATACACCACAAAACACATTATACTACTTCTCCTGAGTATGGCGATACCACATGTGTGACACTTTTTTGCAGCCTAGGTGCGCTAAGGGGCCCAACGTCCTATTCACAGGTCATTTTGAGGCATTTGTTTTCTAGACTACTCCTCACGGTTTAGGGCCCCTAAAATGCCAGGGCAGTATAGGAACCCCACAAGTGACCCCATTTTAGAAAGAAGACACCCCAAGGTATTCCATTAGGGGTATGGTGAGTTCATAGAAGATTTTATTTTTTGTCACAAGTTAGTGAAAAATGACACTTTGTGAAAAAAACAATAAAAATCCAATTTCCGCTAACTTTTGACAAAAAAATAAAATCTTCTATGAACTCATCATACACCTAACAGAATACCTTGGGGTGTCTTCTTTCTAAAATGGGGTCACTTGTGGGGTTCCTATACTGCCCTGGCATTTTACGGGCCCAAAACTGTGAGTAGTCTGGAAACCAAATTTCTCAAAATGACTGTTCAGGGGTATAAGCATCTGCAAATTTTGATGACAGGTGGTCTATGAGGGGGCAAATTTTGTGGAACCGGTCATAAGCAGGGTGGCCTCTTAGATGACAGGATGTTTTGGGCCTGATCTGATGGATAGGAGTGCTAGGGGGGTGACAGGAGGTGATTGATGGGTGTCTCAGGGGGCGGTTAGAGGGGAAAATAGATGCAATCAATGCACTGGGGAGGTGATCGGAAGGGGGTCTGAGGGGGATCTGAGGGTTTGGCCGAGTGATCAGGAGCCCACACAGGGCAAATTAGGGCCTGATCTGATGGGTAGGTGTGCTAGGGGGTGACAGGAGGTGATTGATGGGTGTCTCAAGGTGTGATTAGAGGGGGGAAATAGATGCAAGCAATGCACTAGCGAGGTGATCAGGGCTGGGGTCTGAGGACGTTCTGAGGTGTGGGCGGGTGATTGGGTGCCCGCAAGGGGCAGATTAGGGTCTAATCTGATGGGTAACAGTGACAGGTGGTGATAGGGGGTGATTGATGGGTAATTAGTGGGTGTTTAGAGGAGAGAATAGATGTAAACAATGGATTTGGGAGGTGATCTGATGTCGGATCTGCGGGCGATCTATTGGTGTGGGTGGGTGATCAGATTGCCCGCAAGGGGCAGGTTAGGGGCTGATTGATGGGTGGCAGTGACAGGGGGTGATTGATGGGTGGCAGTGACAGGGGGTGATTGATAGGTGATTGACAGGTGATCAGTGGGTTGTTACAGGGAATAACAGATGTAAATATTGCACTGGCGAATTGATAAGGGGGGGTCTGAGGGCAATCTGAGCGTGTGGGCGGGTGATTGGGTGCCCGCAAGGGGTAGATTAGGGTCTAATCTGATGGGTAACAGTGACAGGTGGTGATAGGGGGTGATTGATGGGTGATTGATGGGTAATTAGTGGGTGTTTAGAGGAGAGAATAGATGTAAACAATGGATTTGGGAGGTGATCTGATGTCGGATCTGCGGGCGATCTATTGGTGTGGGGGGGTGATCAGATTGCCCGCAAGGGGCAGGTTAGGGGCTGATTGATGGGTGGCAGTGACAGGGGGTGATTGACAGGTGATTGACAGGTGATTGACAGGTGATCAGGGGGGATAGATGCATATAGTACACGGGGGGGGGGAAGTCGGGGGGGGGGGGGGGTCTGGGGAGAATCTGAGGGGTGGGGGGTGATCAGGAGGGGGCAGTGGGCAGGGGGGGGGATAAAAAAAAAATAGCGTTGACAGATAGTGACAGGGAGTGATTGATGGGTGATTAGGGGGGTGACTGGGTGCAAACAGTGGTCTGGGGGGGTGGGCAGGGGGGGGTCTGAGGGGTGCTGTGGGCGATCAGGGGGCAGGGGGGGGGGAAATCAGTGTGCTTGGGTGCAGACTAGGGTGGTTGCAGCCTGCCCTGGTGGTCCCTCGGACACTGGGACCACCAGGGCAGGAGGCAGCCAGTATAATAGGCTTTGTATACATTACAAAGCCTATTATACATTGTTTCAGCGGCGATCCGGGTGCTAGTAACCCGCCGGCGCTTCCGAACGGCCGGCGGGTTACTACGAGCGGTGGGCGGAGCCAGTCCCCGGCGGCTGATCGCGTCACGAATGA
This sequence comes from Hyperolius riggenbachi, assembly GCF_040937935.1. Lineage (NCBI taxonomy): Eukaryota > Metazoa > Chordata > Amphibia > Anura > Hyperoliidae > Hyperolius > Hyperolius riggenbachi. The sequence goes on from NC_090657.1 coordinate 192,976,110, forward strand.
CGCGATCGCCGCATAGCCACTCCCGCAGCCGCCCCCGCCGATGGGCGTATTGCGGTCGTTTGGGCCCGGACTTTGCCGCCGCCCATCGGCTGGGGGCGGTCGTTAAGTGGTTAAGCGCGGTGTTTGTGGTTATGTGCTGCTGCCTTGCGCTGGCTCTGATACTTCCAGCGCACCGCAAGGGACCGCAATAAGTGTGAAAGTCTCCATTGCTTTTGCAGCCCCTTGTGGTAAACTAGCATCAATAAGAAAATGAAAGGACTAAACAAAAATGAAAAGAAATGTATATAGTAAAGGCTCAAGCGGGGGGGGGGGGGGGGGGGACAAATGCTCCACAGATCCAAGACCCCATGAGAGCACATCCCCACCCACTCCGAAATCCTACAGGGAAGGGGGGGGGAGCAGTGGGCAGAATGAAATAGTAATTGTACAACCTGATGAAACCATGAGAAAAATAGCCCACCATTATAGAAGATAAGAGCTAAGCCCCGAGTAGCCACCCATGCAAAACCACGACTATCCAACAGGAGTAGGGCAAGCAGCCACAGAGGAGAGGGTAAAAGAAACTCATCCCCTCAAGCCAGTATTCTCTTATTATCTTTGCTCTCTTTAAAATCTACCCAGACCGCCCAGGTAATGACAGACTTAGCCTCAGGTTTGCCTTAGGGCTCAAAAGTATTTGCAAATTTCACCTCTTGTCATGTCAGCAGAAATTGACACCCATAATCCCTCACTCTGTTACAGTAAGTGGAATATGCATATCGGTCCTTAAAAAGGTGTGAGACCTATAGAAGCTGCCATGATTATTTCCTTTGAAACAATACCAGTGACCTGGTGTCCCGCTGATCTTTCCGGTCAGTGGGGTCTAAATCACACACCTAAAATAGGCATGCAGCTAATCCAGTAAAAGTCAAGACAGATCTGCATGCTTGTTCAGGGTCTACAGCTTTAAAGTATTAGAGGCAGAAGATCAGCAAGACAGCCAGGCAATGTGCATTATTTAAAAGGAAATAAACATGTCTGCCTCCTTATCCCTCTCACCTCGGGTTCCCTTTAAAGGGATACTGTAGGGGGTCGGGGGAAAATGAGTTGAACTTACCCGGGGCTTCTAATGGTCCCCCGCAGACATCCTGTGCCCGCGCAGCCACTCACCGATGCTCCGGCCCCGCCTCCGGTTCACTTCTGGAATCTCTGACTTTAAAGTCAGAAAACCACTGCGCCTGCGTTGCCGTGTCTTCGATCCCGCTGATGTCATCAAGAGCGCACAGCGCAGGCCCAGTATGGTCTGTGTCTGCGCAGTACACTCCTGGTAACATCAGCGGGAGCGAGGACACGGCAACGCAGGCGCAGTGGTTTTCTGACTTTAAAGTCAGAAATTCCAGAAGTGAACCGGAGGCGGGGCCGGAGCATTGGGGAGTGGCTACGCCAACACAGGATGTCTGCGGGGGACCATTAGAAGCCCCGGGTAAATTCAGCTCATTTTCCCCCAACCTCCCTACAGTATCCCTTTAATGCACTGGTTTACATTACACTCATTGTCCATGAATTTTAAATGCCCAGATCATCCAATCTGCAGACAGCTGTTTAAAAGAGCGTGAAACAGCTGTTAGCAAGTTGAATTATATGGCTCTGTAACATTAATAAGCTGCAAGTGTGCTATAAACCAGCACATGCTCACTTGGCTTTCAAGGTTATAAAGGAGTGATGAGAGGCCTCTTTTCCACGGACTGTTGATAGGCAGTGAAATGCCTCTCAAACTCTCACAACTGCTCGCTGCTGCCTGGTAACTGCTCACTTCTGCCTGGTAACTACTCGCTGCTGCCTGGTAACTGCTCACTGCTGCCTGGTAACTGCTTGCTGAGCACACCGTTCAACTGCTTGTGGAAAAGAGGCCTTAAAGAAAACCTGAACTGAAAATTAAAAGTCAAAATAAACATGCACAGGTCATACTTACCTCCCGTGTAGTCTACTCCTCACTCTCTTTCTCCTCTACTGCGTCTTGTTTGTCCACTGTGATCAAGGGAATTCTCCGTCCTCCATTTTGAAAATGGTTAGTACCCCATAACAGCTTCCTGGGCAGCACACTGTTAAACTGTAACATCGCCCACTTTAGTCATAGGTAAACATGGACATTACCTGGCACATCAGTTGTCCTCTCAGCTATAACTGACAGCAACTGATATATTTTAGTTCTGACAGAATGTTGTCAGAACTGGAAGGGATCATTGTCAGAAGAAAATGGTAATTCCTGAGAGGGACTGATGGCAAGGTAACTATGTAATGTTCATTTTAAGTTACCTCATGTGTTTATTTTAAATAATTTTACTCAGTACAGGTTCCCTTTAAAGGGAAGCTTAACTGTGGGAGGAAAAAAATGTACTTACCTGGGGGCTTTCCCAAGCCTCCTGCAGCCGTCCTGTGCCCGCACCGGTCCTTCGGTGCCCTCCGGTCTCCCTCTGCGGCTAAGTTTCGTTTTCGGCCGACTGCCAGTCGTCCTCGGGCAAAGCGTCCTCTTTTTCCGCTTCCCCCGTCATAAAGAGCCGTAAAGCCACAGGACCGTGACGGGGGCGTGTGCGGCTGGACAGTAAGCCCCAGACCGGAGGACTTTCTGGGGCGAATTGTGGATAATCCAGGGGGAGGATGGCGAGTGAGTAATCAGCCAGGAGGGGACTGGAGGAAGCCCCAGGTATGTATAATTTTTTTCTCTCCCCCCATCTTAGGTTTTCTTTAAGTTGGCCAGTAAATGATGAAGTAGGTAAATTGGGTGTATTTTGCGGCCCAGAAATAGGGTGCTGCCATAGACGCTTATGTTAATTTATACCATTACCTGCTATTTGTATGGGTGGAGGAGTACAACTACTTTGTAACCGAACTCTAGTTAGTGGCGGGAGCAGCAGTGATTGGCTATATAGTATCTGTACTCTGTTGCCAAACTCCGCTTAGTGGTGGTAGCTGGCGCTATGGCCAGGAGACAGGATATCGGCAGAGTTATGAGGGAAGGTTAGTGCTAGGCGTGGGGGTGGAGGTGGGTTAGAAAGGTGAGGGGTAATGTTAGAGTTAAGTTAGGGTAATTGATAGTAGAATATTAGTAACATTACCAATGTTCTACTAATGGTAACAAGAGATAGTAGAATATTGGTAAAGTTACCAATATTTTGCTATCAGGTAGTATTCCTTCCATGTAGAATGAGAGCTTACCTATCCAATCTGTTCATAATATTCAAAGTCTGTTGGCCTTCATGCTACATGGAGGTGGTAAAATTGACCAGTTTAAAATTGGATGTGTGTACGCACCCTAATTGTTGGAGGGTCTCTCAATTCTATGTCCACTACGATTTTCATAGTGTAATTTAAATATATAGGGCCATTGTGCAAGAATACCAGTATGTGCTTGGATGTGGGAGGAGCCAGGAGTGCCCAGAGGAAACCCACAGAGACAACCAAGATGTCAGCTTGGAACCGTAGTACAGCAAGGAGAAAGAGCTAGATATTATGCTGCCCATGTTAATAGATTAACCTTTTTGATGGTCTGCCAAGTAATGTCCATTCCAACCCCTTTTATAGAGTGACATAATGTTAAAAAAATAAAGTAATAGCAGGCGTAACTTAATTTGGGGCAACGCATATTGCATTGCTTTTTAATAGATGTTTTTTTTTTTGGTCTCTAAGCCCTTTATACCTTCTGGATCACGATGTGCTGCCTGGGTTTTCCTTAGTACTGGTCCAAGCCCTATCCCATAGAGCCATAGCATTCCATATCATGCAGTGATGAGGACCAACAAGTCCGGAACAGGCTGAGCTACAGACTCGCCATACACCAGCGGTTCTGGATGTAAGCCTGGTTTTCGGGGGCATAAAGAGATGATTTGCATATTCGGGAGTGGTGCATCATGGGAAATAACAATTGCTCACTTACAGCTGAATTATCGCAAAAACCTTCTGTTTTATGAAAGCAAAATTACATTTAGCATTGCTTTTTAATAGAGGACTATTTGGTCTTTTTAATCCCTTTATACCTTCCAAGTGATTATGGTTCACCAGGAGCTGTCTGGGTATCCCTTATTTTGAGTAAGTTTTTGCTTGCTGGGGGCTGACAGGTATTTTATTGATAAGATGAAAAAACATCTCCTATGATGATAAATGTATTAAAGTCAGTGCCAGCAGCTCACTTCCTGTATGTAGGGGGCAGAGTTTGAGCTGTCACATGGCCAATCAATGTCCCATGTATTTTTTCACAATGAAGTCTGAAGGGTCTTTTACACTTGCAGGTAATTCCTGTGTTGCGTTAACCTATATGCCGCAAGGGGCCTAAAAATGCAATGAAAGTCTGTGGAGGCTTTCACACTTATTGCGGTCCGTTGTGGTGCACCAGAATTATCCAATACGAAGCTAGTACACCAGCCCATTACCGCAAGCAGTAGCTTAATGCACGGTGCTTTTTATATGCCATACGGTTAGCATATTTGCTTTTGTGCATAAGTATTATTCATTTAGAAATTATACGTTCCTAAAGTACACTTATTTTACTCTGAGTGCTGACTTTGCATTTTATTTATAACTGCTTTATTCATCCTCTAACTTCATCAGATAGCATTTATGCTTGTCTGACTTTGTTCAGGGGACCCAGCAGTGTGAGAGAAGGCTTTGTTTACATTTCTCACTTGATACAATTCAACACAAGATAACATTATCTAAAGTTCGGAAGCGGCCAGCTCTGCTAAAAGGGAAGCTTCTAAAGCCTGTGTTAACCCTTTGAATGCAGTTCTAGTAAAAAAAATGCTGCTTGTATATAATATGCTGTAAATAATCTATTAGAGCAATGTAGAAATGCTGTGTTTCATTCCGCTTTAAGTGCAGCAACAAACTGCAGGTTACACATGGAGTGAGATGGGGGGCTGAGGGAACGATGTTAACATTTTTATCCAGGGAGGAGGTATAACTGAGCACATTCACATGTCGTCTTAAAGCAAACAATAAAAAGGCCATACATTCCCTTTAAACGGCTGCTACCAGTATACTCGAGCAAGCTAAATACTAGCAGCATAGCAGTTCATTTCCCTTGCTTCCAGATGTAGAGAAACATATGGAGCTCTTGAAGGGGTCTTGTTATGGGATCCGGCTGGCTTCCAAGGCACCCCTCAGTGTTAAAGGTCTGTGGGGTAAAAAGGTATGCATACCTTGCATTAAATCTCTGTTTGTGGGGCATAGACAGCTCAGTGTTGTGCATAGCAGCTCGCTGAGGGTAAATATCAGCATGTATAAATCTGTGCAAAAAAAGCCTGACACACTAACATTCCTGGAATATAGCAGAGCTTTTATAGAGGATGCTCCACAAAAATAGATCACAATCTGAGCAAATTATCCTGAACAAGCAGAATTGAGGACCATTGTGTCATCATATTGACATGTTCAGCCATAATGGCAATCTCTCAGTATTCTGCATGTCTCTGTGTCACTACTGACTATCAGGCCTGGGAACTACAACACTTTAGAATTGCTGGTGATTTCAAAAGTGCTAGACCAGGGGTCCCCAATCTTTTTCGGTCAAGGACCGGGTCAAAATACTTCAGACTGCTGGGGGGCCGAAGTTTACATAAAATGATGTAAAAAAACATCATTGAACCTAGGTATCGCAGACAGCGCCTACTAACAAGTGCAGCCTCATGTCTCAGCATGTTCAAATAGTATGCCCCCCCCCCCCCCCCTTCCCAGCTCAGCAAGTGTAGTTATTATGCCACCAACACAGAAAGTGCAGATATTGTGACCCTAACATAGTAATATGTGAGTTATAATGTCACCCCCCTCCCACAAAACAACCCCGTCTCCAGTAATTGCATGAACTGCAAACTATCAGCCCCTACACATGGGCACACACATTCATTCGGTTCACAATGAAGTTTTTGTGTGCCAGATAGTGAAGCATACCTAGGATTGGAAGCCAGCGAAAAAAAAACTGCTTTCTGTCTTCCATGAGGATGGGTGGTGCCATCTCTGCTATTCTATATGCAGGCCACCAATATGTAAAGGATACCCGAAGTGACATGATGAGATAGACATGTGTATGTACAGTGCCTAGCACACAAATAACTATACGGTGTTCCTTTTTTTCTTTCTCTGTCTGAAAGAGTTTAATATCAGGTATGTAAGTGGCTGACTCAGTCCTGACAGGAAGTGACTACAGTGTGACCCTCACTGATAAGAAATTCCAACTATAAAACACTTTCCTAGCAGGAAATGGCTTCTGAGAGCAAGAAAGAGATAAAAAGGGGAATTTCTTATCAGTGAGGGTCACTCTGTAGTCACTTCCTGTCTGAGTCAGGACTGAGTCAGCCACTTACATACCTGATATTTAACTCTTTCAGGCAGAGAAAGAAAAAAAGGAACACAGCATAGTTAATTGTGTGCTAGGCACTGTACATACACATGTCTATCTCATCATGTCACATGTCACTTTGGGTATCCTTTAAAGATGCAGCGGGGCACATCTATATGTAATACCTTTTGTGTGTGAAGGGCTGGTAAAAAAAGCCTCAGGGGGCCACATTTGTCCCACGGGCCTTAGTTTGAGGACCACTGCACTAGACTGTTAGTCAATACAGGTGGTCCCACTGCCATGATTGCCATCTCCTTAAATCGCAATCACAGGTCTTTCAGCATTTTTGCGATTTTTCCGGAGCAATTCATAACCGGCAATTAATGCCAAGGAGTCTTGCCCACGGTCTCCTCACTGAATAGGTGCAGGCTTACTGAATATGAATAGCTGAGAACCCTGGTCTCCTGTGTCAGAGGCAGAGCCCTTAACCATTATTTTCTGCACAGTAAAGGGGGCAGTTGTAAGCAGGACTAATGTAGCCCATATCTGATGTTCAACACGGACATGGTACTGCCCATAATATTGTGATGTCTGAAGGATTTTTTCATTATAGGCAAGGCCAGATTTATACTTTTTGTCACCCCTAGGCCAAGTATGTTGGGGCTACCCTTTCATGGGCAGCTGTGCCCCTCTCATTCCACTTGTACCCCCCTCTGCCGTGTACTATCCTTTCTTTCATGTATAGCTCACTTAGGCATCAGCTTTCCTTTTTCATGTGTTACTCCCCATTTGCAGCCTTCTCTTTCATATGTAATATTGCCTATTTCACATCTAGGTGCCCCCTTGGGCTGCAGCCGCCCCAAGGCCAGGGCCTTTTCTGCCTTTCCAGAAATCCTGCCCTGATTATAGGTATTAATAAAGTACTTTGGATTTTACTTGAAAGTCTAACTAATCCCAGAACTTCCTCTCCGCTCTAAAATATTAGCCACTGCATGATAACCTGCTACCCATTGCATCTCACTACAACACACAGGTGTGAACAGGAAATCCCTCTCCCCGTGTTTACCTCAGAGATGGCGACAAATAATGTCACCAATCTCGGTGGGCTATAGAGCGGCGGTGTGGGGACACAGAGGCATGTTATGAGGCAGAGAACATGCCTCTGTGTCCCATCTGGCCTCACACCTGCCCACCTCGGTTTCCCTTTAAGTTTCCTGCATCGCCCAACCACTTACATCACTTCAGAAACTACTAAAGTCTGACAGTAATGCGCTGTTGACTTTGTTTACATCGGCTTTGTGGCCAATCGGGCACTTCTGGTGCAACACAATGCAGTGCAGTAAGTGTTCTATGCGTTACCCAGCAGTAAAACAGATTCACATGTATGTTTAAAAGGGGCCTTATGGACAAAACTATTTCTTCATTACAGTTTATGGAAAACCTTAAAAAATCCTGAAGTTTACAATTTAGTTTCATTTTGCAGGGAGCACTAAAAGGGGGCCATGCTGTTGTTTTTAATGGGGAGAGAGCCAGTGTGGTGCTCCCACAGTTCATTCACAGCTGACAAGAACTAATCATTCACTAATTATGTATCTTGTATTTTGGTGTACACCATTGTCTGCATTATTATGTACCCCATGTTTGTTTCTTACTTTGTACAGCGCCACGGAATATGTTGGCGCTTTATAAATCAATAATAATAATAATACACTTTGATCTGGCTAAAATAGCACTGGAACACAGAACAGTGGATTTCCTCAGCAACTATGTGTGCACTAAAGACTTTTCATTGTGTGCTGTGCTAGAGTTCAGTTCCACTTAAAGTGAAGAATTGTATAACAAATATTTTTTTTCATTAAGATTCCCCTGTTCTGAACTTGTAAGGAACATATTTATTGCTTTCCTTCATGCTTATCTCGACTCTCTTCAGTCTGTCTTGACACAAAAAGAAAGCCTTGCAGGCAAACCTTGCAATAAGATGTCACCTTTTTGCAGGTGGTGGAGCTTCGTGGATTGACCACCATCTTGGTGGGTGTGGTGACATGTGACAGCGCGGATTTCTTCACCACTCGGCCCAGAATCATCATCGTAGACATCACAGAACTGGGAACCATCAAACTGCAGCTTGAGGTCATCTGGAAGTAAGTGTCTAGAGAAGCAGAACTTAATTTGTTAAATAACTCTACATTCCAATTTGCAGCTAGCTGTGATTTTCTAAATCTTCCAGGATGTAGGAATGTTCTTCCTTATTAGCATGGCAGCAGCACAGTAGTACATGGAGTGCTCACAAATCACCATCCCTCTGCTAGTGTGTAGGCTTGATCGCTCCCAGACAACCCCGCTTATAATATACACGTATTTTCTTACATCTAAAGGAATGCCCAGTTGCCTTGAATTTTTGCACTCATTGGACTAATCAAGTATTTGTAGAAGATAAGGTGACCCATTAACAGTACAGTTTTTATTAACGATTCTTTTTTTCAATCAATTTAGTAAATTGGAAATAATCCATTGGAAATTATTGTATTTATCCAACAATGGTACAATTTCATGGTTTTGTTTTCCACCTGGGGGGGTTGAGAAATGGTTTATTTACAACTGACTATATGATCAATTTCATATCTATCGTGAGTAATTGCTCGAGAAGATTCTTATTACTAAAATAAAGAATTGTTTCTAAAAATTGTACTGTTAATGGGCACCTTTTAGTTTGGCCACTAACTTTACAGTCTTGATTATACAATCTTACGACGGAAGCCTGGTACACACTTTCAGTTATGATTGGCCAATTCCTCATCACTTTTACCACCTCCACCTAGTATGAAGATTCACCTACACGATCTGTTCATAGTATTTAATATCTGTTGACCCTCATACTACAAAATTGGTAAAATTGGTCAGTGCCTGGTACCCACATCCAACTCTGATTGGCAAGTGGTAACAAGTAAAGGACAACCGTACTTAAAGTGACCCCGATATGACTATCCCCCAATAAAATATACATACCTGGGACCCAGAAAGTCCTCCGGTCCCGGGCCAACTGCACATGCACAGCCCAGCCGCAAGCATGCTCTCGCTCCGTTCACGTCACCTGTAGTGTTCTGCTCCTGCGCAGTACTACTGAGCAGGAGCAGAACGCTTGCGGTGGCGGAAGGGAGACAAGGGAGCGCGCCTGGCTGGACTGCGCATGCACCGACACGCGTCAGTTGAACCTTGTGATTTTACTACATTTGCCATGTGGAATTCCTGAATAAAGAATACCAGCAATTTTCTACCACTGCTTGGCTTGCGGATCCTTTTGTACATATCCTTGGATTTTACCAGTACCGGAGGAACGGAGAGGGAGATGTCATGGGAGCGATCAGGCCGGAGGGGGCTGGAGGACGCCTCAGGTATGTATAATTTATTGGGGGATCACCGTCTTTAGTACACTTTAAGCAGTATAAATTGGTGATGATCTTCCCATTAAAGAGAATCTGTAAAGGGAAAAAAGAGCCCCTGGGGGAAGCCTCTAGATCCTAAAGCGGTTTCCCCTGTCCTGCTCACACATCCGGATCCAACGCTGGCTCCACCAGAAACAGTGGCAAATATATTTACAATTGCTGCTGCGTCCATGCATATTAGCGGATCACTGCGCGGGCTCCGGCAGGAATAACTGAGCTCGATCGGGATCGCTCTACACATACGGCTCGCACCTACGCAGTAGAGCGGACCTGATTGGGCTCGGCTATTTCCACCCGAGCGGAGAGCCAATACTGCGCATGTGTGCACGCCAACAAGCGGCTGACTAGGAGATCCTCAGCGGGATTCCACCACTGGATCCCCTCTACTGAGGAGGAAGGGGGAAGACTCTAGGATCTAGAGGCTTCCCCCTCCCAAGGTAAGTACCCCCCAGAGGGTTATTTTGTTTGTTACAGATTTCTTTCAAGTACAAAAGTACACAATCCAGTGGCCCTTTTCAGAGCTCTCCTTTAAAAATGTGAGACAGTGGTCAGGACATAAGTGCAAGCTGCTGTGGATCACAAACGCTCGTGAATGAATCGGTGTTCTATGTTCAGCACTGTGTAGTATCTATACACCTATGCAAATGAGAGAATAAATCTTATTTGACCCCATGGTGGTTACTTCCACATTGATTTATCCTTCGGCTCCGCATACTTCCGCCTGCCAATTTTGTAGTCCTATTAGATTAGACATAGTCACGTCTGTCTTGCTTCCCCCAAATCGTCCTAAGACCATTAATGGGTTTAATAATCCACAGATGTCCGTCAGTGCCACTTACCTGCCTTGCCTATAGGATCGCACTGTCATGTGTGCTTGAGAGGTCACAGGCTTGTGTAGTCTCTGAGTGCAGCTGTCAGTGTGCATTAAACAGGTCTGGGATGAGTAATTAGAGAGGGCTTCAGCCAGTATCTGCTGGCCTATAAATAAGCCATGGAATAGGTAATCTAGATACAATAAAACACATGGAGTCAGGATTCCAGATGTGCAGGAATTATGGCTGATAACCGCTGCCAAAGCAAAGACACACAGGATGAGGCTTATTGCTGCTGCACAAGCCCCCTCTCATCAGTATCACTGCAGCCACGGACCTTACAACTGCTGCTACATCTCTGAGAGTCAGCAGATTAAACCCTATTACCTTGTGGAAAAATAAACAGCTCCACTTGCATTGCTATTAGGTTATTATTACAGATTTGTATTCAGTTTCCGACTACTTAAATAGCTGGAAAGTTTTCTATACAAATCTATGGGCTCTTCTTCTTACAAACCATTTCCATCCCAAACCTTTTGTTTTCTTTTGGATAAAGAGGGGAAAGGTCCTGTCAGGCTGTTATCCTTACTTAGTATTAGGTTACTGTTTAAACACAATCTTAGATCAAAAGGATCTAATAACTTGGTCGCTCCCAGAGACCACCTTTTGGAGACAGAACCTTCTGTCATGCTGCCCCTACACTTTGGAACTCCCTGCCACACCCAATCAGGACATCTCCATCCCTGGAATCATTTAAGTACAAAATGAAAAGCCACCTGTTTAGTCTGGCATTTATGAACACCTGACCATATTCTCAGTAACACAGTCCAGCCTGCAACCCTGTATTGATCTGAGACATATCTATGCACTTCGAGTCTTATGGGAGAAAAGTGCTTTACAAATATTATTGTATTGCATTGTACTGTGCACAATGTATAGTACCGTAATAAGGCTACACAGTCTTTTGTTAGTAATTGTAGTAAGTAGTTTGGTATAGTTGAATTTATTGGTTGGTGGATGCTATTGCCTGGTACTCTAGTATTTTGGGGTTGTGACTCTGCTTTTGTCGTTTTCTGATACCTAACCCAGACCTCTCCCTTTAAAGTGCTGCCTAAATTTAAGCTGCCCTGCATACCATTAATGTCTTCCAAATGTTTTACCCTAACATCTACCTCTCTTATCCACACTCATGGCTGGAGGGTAGATGTTTAGGTGCTAGGATCTGGTGGGGAGGTGTTTAGACACTAGGGTTTGAAGGAGGAGGTGTTTAGGCTCAAGGGTCTGGAGGAGAAGGTGTTTAGGCTCAAGGGTCTGGAGGAGAAGGTGTTTAGGCACAAGGGTCTGGAGGAGGAGGTATTTAGTCACAAGGGTTTAGAGGAGGAGGCATTTAGGCATAAGTGTCTGGAGGGGGAGTTGTTAAAGCACTTGGGGCTGGAGAAGGAGATGTTCAGGCACTACGGACTGGACGGTATGTGTTTAGGTACTAGGGGCTGGAGGAGGAGAGGTTTAGGCACTAAGGGCTGGATGAGGATGTGTTTAGGGTCTGGAAGAGGAGCGCCAACATATTAGGCAGCGCTGAACATTAATTTAGGTTACAGACAATATTTAGGGGTGACACACAGCAATATGACAATACAGGAATACAAGAAAACCAGATCACACAGCACAGTATGAGTACAAGGTAATGCTTAGTCAGTCACTGGATGGAGCATGGAGATAAGGCAAGTTAGGTTCACTCAGATGCATAGCATGGGTTCACAGTAATGGAGGTGCATGATCAGGTAGGACACAAAAGGAGGAGGACCCTGCCCAAAGGCTTACAATCTAGAGGGAGAGGTAAGGACACGAACGGGAGGGGACCAGAGTTCAGCTGTGGGTTTAGAGCACTTGTGAGGGGTAGTAGGCCAGAGTGAAAAGGTGAGTTTTGAGGGCTTTCTTGAAGATGTTGAAGGAGGGGGCTGCCCTAATGGGTGGAGGTAGGGAGTTCCATAGTGTTGGAGCAGCTCTTGAGAAGTCCTGGAGGCGTGCATGGGACTGGGTGATGCGGGGGGGGGGGGGGGCGGTTAAAGTGAACCTCCAGACTAAAAATCGACTCAGCAGCACTGAAAAGGCTTCAGTTTTACAGCATCAGAACTTTGTTTCTCTTATAAAAGACTCATTTTTAGCTGCACAGAAGAAAACTGCCCGGGCATTTTTCCCATGATGCTGTGCAAAGCATGATGGATTTCTGATGTTGTTGCTCTCGTTCTGCTGTTTTGGTGCACATTTTTTTCTCTTACATTTTGAATTTGACATTTGAAGCCTAGTGTGTGCAGCTGGGAGGGGTGATCAGGACACAGGACAGTTGGAACTGTGTCTCATGCTCTCTGTCACCTCCTTTCAACCAAAAAGATGGCAGCCCCCATGAATCACAAACATTTGCCTGTTCTTTTAAAACAGGGTGAGTAAGAGATTATATTACCTATCTATTCTAATTAACATAACTAATGTAACTTAATGACAGTATGTTTGTTTAGGCTGAAGTTCCCCTTTAAGGTCTGGAGTAAGGTCTAGGCATAAGGTCAGGAGTAGGGGGTGTTTAAGTTCTTGGGGCTGGAGGAGGAGATGTTCAGACACAACGGACTGGACGGTATATATTTAGGTACCTGGGGCTGGAGGGTATAAGTTTAAGTACCAGTCTGGAGGGTAGATGTTTAGGCCCTAGGATCTAGAGGAGGAGGTGTTTAGGCATGAGGGTCTAGAGGAGGAGGTGTTTAGGCATGAGGGTCTAGAGGAGGGGGCGTAGGTACTGGAGGAGGAGGTGTTTAGGCATGAGGAGGTGGAGGTGTTTAGGCATGAGGATCTGGAGGAGGAGGTGTTTTTAGGCTTGAGGATCTGGAGGAGGAGGAGGTGTTTAGGCATGAGGATCTGGAGGAGGTGGAGGTGTTTAGGCACGAGGATCTGGAGGAGGAGCTGTTTTTAGGCTTGAGGATCTGGAGGAGGAGGAGGTGTTTAGGCATGAGGATCTAGAGAAGGAGGAGTTTAGACACTAGGGACGAGAGAGTAGATGTTTAGGAACTAGGGGCTTGAGGGATGACATTTTTAGGCATTCACTAGAGGAAAGGGGTTAAACCTAGAGGCTATAGGGAATGCTCAGGATAGAAAAGCATATGGAAAGCATAAGCAGGGGTTGGTGGCTATAAACATGCCAGTGAACAGATCGGAAATGAGGGTATGTTGTTAGAAACTGTAGAACTACAATTATGAACACATTTTTCGCCCTCCTGGCACTAATATGAGCCGCAGTGGTAAATGAATCAGAGTTTGCAGTAACAACTGCAAATATTTTGGCAATATTATATTATATTTAAATTGCCTCCTTGGCTAGAGTTCTACTTTAAACTCGCCACAGATGTCTGAACCCAAAGAGAAATATTTGACCCATTGAAAAAACAATATAGAGGTTGTGTCTGTCCACCACCTTGTGTGATTGGAGAATAATTGACAGCCTGTCGTCATTGTCATTAGTCATTAGCACTGGCATCTGCAGATTGCGTTACTGCTCAACACCAATATCGTTTCCCAGCATTGATATTGTTGGACATTTGGTAAAGTTTGTTCCCAGCACTGATTGTATAAAAAGTTCCTCCAGCTCTCGGCAGGATGACCCTGTCTGTGGGCCCTTCCTGTGGAGCGCGCATGGGATGTGTCAATAAATTATACATTGAGTGGGTTTGACATCTTTTCCAACACAAACAGTGTGAGAACCTCCCTGGGCTGGAGAAATAACATTTGCAGCTTCGACACGCTGCCTTCAGCTCTGCCGGGTAACGGGAAGTGTCAGTGCCGGGCAAAAGCCTTATAAAATACGAAAGGCCAGGAAGTATTATGTGCAAAAAGGACACTGATGGGAAACTTGGAGAAAGATGGACCCAGAGAATCTAAGGACTGAAAAGATACAAAAGAGAAATATACAGGAGCCAATACTGGTACAGGGGATGAGAGGTGCCCAATGTTTGGAGATCATTAAAATCAATAATAAAAGAAATGAGGTAAGGTTTGCTTACCCACACATGGAGGTTTAGGCCTATATAAGCAGGAAAAGTTTATTGCACAAAAAGACAACGCGTTTCATGGGCTACAATCCCACTTCCTCAGGTCTGGTAGCGGTAGTAACTAAGCTCTGAGCGCCTCTATATTATAGGAGGCAGTAGTTCAATATGTCACAGTATTGAAAGATGATTGGAGAGAATTACTCACACTTTTCTGGTTGCAAGCGATGTTCAACCACCAATAAGGCTTACCATGTAATTTCCGCCACCGCTCATGTCTCTTTTGCATAGATAACAATTCCTTTTTTTTAACTCTTCCTGTACTGGAAAACAATATGAGACTCTTTTCTTGGCTACTAGTGATCTATTTCCTATCTGTACTGCACATACAATTCATTAACTCATAAGTTTATTTTCACTTCAGATTTACTTTAAATTAGATTAAGAAGAGATAAATCATGAGTTAAGTTATTTAAGGAGAGGTTAATTGTGAGTTAAGGTGGCCATACATCTGGCGACTTGGCGTCCGATCAACCATCCGATTTGATTATTGTAATCCGAATTGGATGAAAATCGGTGCCACCAAGTGCATGTCCGATCGATGAGGCAACCAATTTCGGGCCAAAATTGGACGCAGTAATCGGTCGGACATGCTACAAGATGTTAGGCTGACTTGCTCAATCGGGTGCGCAGCGGTAATGGCGAGTGATATCGGGACGAGCGACAAAACCTCCAGCGCTGTGTGTATGTAACGTGTATGTGCTGTAATGTGCATCTATACATTACCTGTCCATTGTCACAATGTCTGTCCGTCTTCCGCCTCCTATATCTCCGTCTTCTGCATCCTATAAGCCGCATACACACTGCCAGCGCGTGACGTCACACTCGCTCCATGCCAGCAGGGTGCATGCGGCTAATAAGAGGGGGAAGATGGCCAGACATCGTGACACAGGACAGGTAATGTATAGGTACACATTACAGCACATATACATTACATACATACACACAGCGGCAAGGCGGTGGGCTCAGCCAATACCCGAGAAATGTCATGCTGAAATTGATCAGGAATTGACCTACGGTGTATGGGCAGCTGACAGATCTCTCTCTAATCAGATTCGATTAAGAGAGAGATTCATCTCTGGGTCGAATCTACTCATGCCTGATGTATGGCTACCTTTATTAAGTAAGGTAAGATAATTCAGAAGAAAAGCTTTGTGACTCAGCGCCCATGTCACAGACAGTGGTAGGGTCCTCCTCATTATGTCTCCTATCTGTTCATACACCTTCATTACCGAACACCCATCCATCATGGATCTAAGTGAACTCGACTTGCCTAATCTCCATGCTTCCTGTGACTGACTGAGCATTACCTGGTACTCATACTGTGCTGCATGATCTGGTCTTTCTTGTATTCCTGTATTGTCATATTGCTGTATGTCACCCCTTAATATTGTCTGTAACCTTAAAGTACCTCTGACCTGATTATAAATAGTGTTAAAATAGTTTTATTACTGCTGCTGTGACAAAGTCACAGCACCATAATCCCCCCACCAACGCCCCCTGTGGCCCTATTTGGCAACGATTATGACTGCAGAGGAAGTGACCGTTCTTCTTTCCCGCTGTGCGTCCATAACTCTGCCCCTCCACCTGCCGCTTTAGTTCCGTATATGTTTAATTACACACAGCGCGCAGGGGAGCTGCGCGCTGTGTGCACTAGGGATAATTGAGGTCGGATATGTTTCCGATCTCAATTATCACAATCCCGCACACAGCGCAGCTCCCCTGCGCGCTGTGTGTAATGGAGCCTAAACGGAAGTAAACCGGGCGGTGGAGGGGGCGGAGTTATAGACGCACAGCGGGAAGGAAGAACTGTCACTTCCTCCCCGCTCATAATCGATGTTCTGCCTCAGTCGATTACTTTGACTGGGCAGAATGGGGTCCGCAGGGGGTACTGGAGGGGGGAGGATGGTGCTGTGAGTTAGTTTCAGCACCATCAGTATAATAGTGTTACAAGTGTAGGGGGGATTGGGGAACCGGGTCAGGGGTACTTTAACTAATGTCCAGCACTGTGTAATATGTTGGCTCTTTACAAATACAATAAATAAGTATCGATCGAGCAAGAAAATACAACTTTACAGCGCAACCAATATCAACTGGGTTGAAAAGATTTTCTCCCTGTTGCTTCTCTAAGAGTAATCTGGATATCATCATATCAGCTCCGCAGCATTCCGAGGTTTATTGTTTATTTGTGGTCTGTGTGTTCCAGGCAAGGTGTTAATTAAGTGCTCCAAAACCCTCATGTTTTGCATTTTGTGCACATTCTTTCTGAAATGTAATCAGTTTATATGTAGATGGAAGGCATACATAATGTTGTGTCTGAAATGACAATAATTTCATCCTCAGAGATTACTTTGTTTGCATTGTAGTAAACACAGTTCAGTGTGGTTGTTTATCTCTTCATGTTTGTCTGTTGAGACTAAGAGATCGGCGCCAGGCAAATACGAGCATCTGAAGAGGTGTGTGTGTGTGTGGGGGGGGACTGCAGGTGTGTATCGCTTTTCTAGGAACCTCAGTAACTGCATGGGGTGGCCATGTGTCAATATTATTAGTATTTGTTATTTACACAACACCAACGTCTTCCGTAGCACTGCTCATAGTACAAATCGTGGGCAGTATAGATGCATGAGAGAAGATCAAAACTCTGTACAAAAAGGACATTCAGCCAGGGCCGGCGCTACCATAGAGGCAAAGGGGGCAATTGCCCCAGGGCCCCAGAGCTTGTAGGGGCCCCCAGTGGCTACAAGAGGAAAACATTTTTTTTCAAAAAGACCTTATAGTTTTTGAGAAAATCGATTTTAAAGTTTCAAAGGAAAAAAAATACACATTTAAAAACCTGCCGAATTTAATGGTTAATAGCAAATCCACCTTAAATGCTAGAAAACCTAAATTTGCAGGATATGTTAAGGAGATCATTGGGAATAAGAGGAAAAAACAATTTTTCAAAAAGACCTTATAGTTTTTGAGAAAATCGATCTTAAAGTTTCGATGGAAAAAAGAATACTTTTAAATGCGGTAAATGTCACTTTTAGTAGCAAACCTAACGGTAGTGTAATTTTACATGCATCAAAAGAAAGAGCAATACATTTCCTGACGGGGTTTCCAGGGGCCCATACGCAGCCGCAGCACTTTGGCCAGGGATCGCTATACAGCCACAATATGGCTGCATGAAAATCCCTGGCATTTTTTCCTATTTTCCCAATATTTTTTTTTATGTTTAGAGTGTGGGAATTTTTTTTTTTTTTTTAAATGATGCGGGGTCCCCCCTCCTGAAACTTTTTAACCCCTTCTCCCCCATGCAGGCTGGGATAGCCAGAATGTGGAGCTCCGACCGATTGGGGCTTCACACCCTGACTACCAGCTGCAAAAAAGGTCCCATAATGCCGATTTTTGTTCCAGGGTATCTGTTAGGGGGCCCCCAGGTTTATTTTGCCCTGGGGTCCCATTGTTGCTTAAACCGGCCCTGCATTCAGCAATACAAATTCATACATGGTTGATGAGTGGTTTGAGACATCACCAATGCTGGTACATGCTCATTACAGCAGAATAAGAAACAATTGGAGGAGGTCCCTGCCCTGGTGAGCTTTCAATCGAGAGGGTAGTGAGGTGGAGACATTAGGGAAAGGAGACAGGGGCTATAGTGAATGAGGCAGTGAGCCTCCAATGCTACCTAGAGCAATTTTAGGCTTGTCTGAAGATGTGTACAATATGTTTTGACAATATGTTTGAAGGTTTCCAGGCTCAGAGCATGATGGACAGGCAGTGGGAAAGAATTCTAAAGGAGAGGTGATGCTCGTGAGAATTCCTGGATGCTGGAGTAAGATGAGGAGACCAGGATAGAGGACAAGAGGGTCTCCAGGGAGGAGTGAAGATTCCGCGTGGGATGGTGTCTTGGGATTAATGAGGAAATGTAAGGAGGTGACCGCTTATGTAGAGCTTTGTATGATAGTGTGAGGAGTTTAAACTGGATCCTTTGGGTACTTGGCAGCTAATGAAGAGATTGGAAAAGTGGGGCAGTATATCTTAGCAGCAGCTTGCCAGTACAGCTCTGAAGGAGGCTATCGTCTGCACCCCTTGTGGAGGAGGACTTCTGCCAAGACTTGGTCCCCAGTCCCAGTGGGACAAAGACTTTCTGCTGGCCACCTCGTATGGGACAGTTAGCCACAGATCCAGGTGAGAATATTCCTCTGCCGGCTGGCCATTTTTATTGGATGACAACCTGAGTGCGCTCTCCCCCACCCCTTGTTCTTTTTAGCCATTCCCCACGTCCCACTGTCTTCTGCAAATTACATCCCTCCAAGATTGGCACCCAAGCGAGCTGCACCATCTGAAGACAACTACACAGACTTGCACAATATTGTCAAGATCACTCCCTCTGTCCAGCACAGGGGTTTAGGCTCCTTTCCTCTAAATTGCTGAAACAGCAGTCCTAGGTGGCTAAAGGCATTGGTGAATCAGCAACTCAAGCAACGAGTTGCCCATCAAACAGGGGATACAGGTCAAGCTCCTAACTCTTACCTACAAAGCTCTACGTACAAAGCTCTCTCCAAAATGGTTTCTCCGTACATCTCTACACTCATTTCCAGATATCATCCTACACACAGCCTTGGCTCTGTCAGTGATTTCACACTCTCATCTACCTAAATCGCCTCCTCTTCCTCCCATATTCAGGATCTTCCACATGTCTTTCCCATCCTATGGAACTCCCTTGCACTGAATTTATGTGTAGGGACTGTACAGTTTCACATTTCGTGAAATCCTCAACAGTAGGCTAAAACAACTGCCATTGGATAAGTTCCTTGTTAAAGCCATACAAGCATGTTTCCAGAACTAATCATGCTTGCACACCAAGGTTCCACAGTTACTGACATAACAATAGCCCTCTGCAGGGGGACTAAGAGGCCCAGCAGTGGCAGATTTGTGTGTGTTGTCGCTCCCACCTCCCAAAGCAACAGCAGCTCCTCGCGTCCGCTCCCACCTTCCGAACTTTGCTTCCCCCATTGCACCTCTGAGATCGTGCAGAGCATCCACAGCAGAGCGTAATACTTTACCTCATCCCGGTGCAACAGGTCCTCTTCCCCACTCCATGTAGCCACCTTGTGCAGCCTATTAGCTTGCGACATCCTGACACATGACATGCAGTGGTGGGAGAGCCGCACGCTAATAGGCTGCATGGCACGGCTACACAGAGTAGTGAAGAGGACCTTAAAAGAAATGGGTATGCGCTTTTGGTTCGTGTTCTAACTGTTGCTGTGTAAAACAAGCACTCAAATTAGATTAAACTTAAAAAGGAACTTCAGCCTAAACAAACATACTGTCATTAAGTTACATTATTTTTGTTAATTAAAATAGATAGGTAATATAATCTTACCCACCCTGTTTTAAAAGAACAGGCAAAGGTTTGTGATTTCATAAGGGCAGCCATCTTTTTGGTTGAAAGAAGGTGACGGAGCATGAGATACAGTTCCAACTGTCCTGTGTCCTGATCACCCCTCCCAGTTGCTAGGCAATGCGAATAACAACATAGGGAATCCCATCATGCTTTGCACAGCATCAGGGGAAAAAAGCCCGGGCAGTTTTCTTTGATGGGGCGGAGCTTAGCTAAAAATGTAGCTAAAAATGAGACTTCTATAAGAAAAACAAAGGTCTGATGCAGTGAAACCGTTAAAGAAACACCAAGCCTTTTCAGTGCTACTGAGTAGATTTTTAGTCTGGAGGTTCACTTTAACTAGAATGCGCTCTCAGTCTCAAGGGAAAACAGAGGGGAGTATTGAATGTCAATACTCTCCTCTGTTTTCCCTTGAGACTGAGAGCACGTTCTAGTTAATTTCAATCCAGTGAAGAGGACCTGTCCCACTGGAATGAGGTAAAGTATTATGCTTCACTGTCACTGCTCTGCATGAATACGACAAATACACGACAAATAACATTTATATTGCGCTTTTCTCCTTGCGGACTCAAAGCGCCAGAGCAGCAGCCACTAGGGCGCGCTCTATTGGCAGTAGCAGTGTAAGGGAGACTTGCCAAAGGTCTCCTACTGAATTAGTGCTGGCTTACTGAACAGGCAGAGCCGAGATTCGAACCCTGGTCTCCTGTGTCAGAGGCAGAGCCCTTAACCATTACACCTTCAGCCAACTGCCGCACTTGTGGCAAAAGAAGAGTGTAGCCCCAATCAGCTGGAGGGTCTGTGAGCAGCAACCGGGGACCAGAGGACTGCGAGGAAAGCCTCACTAGGGTCCTTAGGTAAGTATCTGTTTTTTAAAAAAAATACATTTTGGCCTTGGGATCTCTTTAAGCTTGATACACACTTATGATGGCCAATGGCAGGAGAGGAAGCCAATGACGTCTAGAAATTTGCAGCGGAAAGGATCAGGAGCCATTGTTTCAGCTAAGGACAATGTAAAGTGTTTACATTACTTTGCTGTGTGTGTGGCCAGTTCAGCTGGAGCATCGCTAGGCCATCCAGCTCTGTATACCTCCGTTCTTGCCATCTGGTTTATCACATACTCATTTTCTATCCTCTGTCTGAGTAGATGGCTATAACAGAGGACTGTGTGTTCCATCAATAGATCTCCATGATCAATCGCTCGGCCTCCTCTGCTCCTGGCAAGGCCGGAGCTATCGCCTATGCGTCTTTTTCCATTACATATATGCATGCAGCACATTTATTTCCCCGTCGTCATGTCTTGCTCACAGCTGTGCTGGAAACCCGATGTCGAAAGAGTTTAGAAGAAGCGGCCAGAAAGCTCTGAGATGTCCCAGCACACGAACCTAGCAGATACTCGGTCGCTTTGACTTAACTCTGGAACACTTGTGGAACATTCCTCGCGTTCTTTGTCATCCCCCCCCCCCATTAGAGTGTCACATTCTATTTATATAAACATTTTGTTTGAGATTTAGTGCGCGATTCAGCTGTGACAACAAATGGCTTCAGAGGAACTGTGTGTTGGCTCCTGTCTTGGTCTGATTGTCCAGGTCGCAGCCTGCCAGTAATCTTTGGCGCAGGGGTTGTGTTTTGCAGCTTTGCCAGCCTGGTTTGCGGCGCAGTGGTTAGCATTGCTGGTTTATAGCCCTGGGATTGTTTGAAGGCTATCAGTATTTTGCCGTGTGGAATTTGTATCATGTGTTTTGGTGAATTTCCTTCCACGTCCCGAAAAACAAATTGGTGGAGTAATTGATTTATAAGGAAGCTACCCTGCTTGGAAGTTTGAATTTCCATGGAAGGTTCAGAGTTGGAGAAGAAGTCATAGATGTATACATGCATGTGGGCTGTATTGGTGAAAGGTACTGTAAAAATCGCTGCTGCCTACGCCAGCAGTATAAATGTGCAGTAATAATAATAATGGTGCTGGCATGTGACTGTTGCAGAGGTGCTGACTCATCATAGAGACCAGTGTGAATATTGTACGTACGTGAATTTCGGATGCCATGGAAAATCGGGCGCAGGAACAGTGCCGATAGTATAGTGTAAGTAAATTTACCAATGCTTTACTGTTTAAAGTTAGTAAAATATCGGTAATTGTAATCTATATTTTACTATAGCTAAACCTAACCCTACTCTCACACAGAACCCTCCACAACTGATGTGTAATCCTAACCCCTCCTGGTGGTGCCTAACCCTAAGATCCCCCTGGTGGATTCTAACCCTAAGATCCACCCTGGTGGATCCTAACCCTAAGACCCCCCTGGTGGTGCCTAACCCTAAGATCCCCCCCCCCTGGTGAATCCTAACCCTAATACCTCCCCCTGGTGGATCCTAACCCTAAGACCCCCCTGGTGGTGCCTAACCATAAGGACTCCCCTTCCCACCCGGTTGTGTCTAACCCTAAGACCCACCCCCCATGGTGCTTAACCCTAAGGTCCCCCCCTCACAAACCCCCTTCATGACGCCTGTCCGTATTGCACCCCCCCATGCACAAATCCCCTTCCTGATGCCTAACCTTAACTGTCCCCATTGCAGCAAAAACGATAATTACCGGCACCCAAATTTCCCTTTTTTTGCTGGCTTCAAAAGAGAATAATTTTCCATTTGGCACCAGCTTGAAGATATTTTTAATTGAAGTCCATGGCAGCTCCCAATTTGTCCAGAAGCCGCATGCACCCGATTTGCCTGATACCGAATATTGTATAGCATAACCCACTATGGGCTTGATTCCCTATGGCGTGATAACTGCTATCACAGCAGTTATCACGCGATCTGCGCGCGCACAGCGTTACTTTGCGTGATAAGCGAAGGTTTGCACACGATCACGTGCAGTTATCACGCGAAGTAACGCTAAGGATTGCGTGCGGCAGATTGCGTGATAACTGCTGTGATAGCAGTTATCACGCTTTAGTGAATCAAGCCCTATATATATCTGCACTGTATAATGAAGAGTGAGTTTATTGTGTCATATTCAGTTCAGTACAGCACAGGATTAACTCTTGTTTCACTGCTTGTGCATCCTCTGTTCACTCAGCTCTCATTAGTGGAAGAAACAAAGTATTAGATATTTATTCCAGTCCCTCCATTGGGTGTTTAAGATGCAGACAAGTCTCTACTCTCTTCGGTGCCTCTTTCCCCCCGTTGGGGGCTTTAGCCACGGATCAGATATCCGCACGAGCCTGAGTAAGATTTCAGGAGCGCACATATTCATCCTTAAAAAATGAAAGGTAGATAAATTAAACATGAGTCCTGCAGGGGGTCAGTAAACCAGCGCCAGACTTGCGTGTCCCGCTCTGGATACGGACAGCGGTGGCTGAACCCGAGACCCAGAATATTCATGAAATAGTTGACTTGAGGTGCCTCCTAATTGCAGCGGAGAGTGCTGAGACCTGTAGTTCCTCCTCAGCTGAGAACTTACCCTACCCCTGAGTAGAGCATTTTTAGTAAATATAGACATCTGTTTTGTTAAAATCAAAACACACAAGCATAGTAAAGCCACTTTCTCATGATTGTAACCTGGGTGTATAAAATTAAAGACAGATTTTCAGAAGATTTTCAGACCTTGTCAGGAGGATTTCTTGAGCCAGATAACTCAACACACCTAAAATGTTATAGTCCAGTCCACAGCTTCTTGGATTGCTGTCAGTCGTAAATGAAAAGCGATGTTCTTTGGTATTCTAAAGTAGAACTACAACAAAATGGAAAACCCTGCGGGGCAAAGAGTAATAATGTATACTCACCTCCTCCCTGGCCTTGTAGCAGCTGGCAGGTGCCTCCCTGTGTGGGTTCAGTGCCAGTTCCAAGTGCTGGCAGACACTGGATCTTCAACAGATGTTTAACCCTGTAGGGATCTTGGCAGAAATGTATACTTTAAAGCTGGACTTAAAAGGAACCCGAGGTGTGCGACCTATGGAAGCTGCCATTTTTATTTAATTTTAAACAATATCAGTTGCCTGGCAGCCCTGCTGATCTTTCTGGTCAGTAGGGAGGGAACAATGCACTCGGCCGAGCCAATCCGCTGCGGCGTATCACTGGCCGAGGCATTGAGGGTTGTCAAGGGTCGCTGTACGTGGGCTTCATTCTCGGCAGAGGTGGTCCCGAATCAGCTGCTTCGGATGAGGACCAACTAGTGATCAACTAGCGTGTGAACAAAGCTTTAGGGTGAATACACATCCTATATTGATTGGTTAGTTGTATCACTTCCATGTAGTATGATTTTAAATACTATAAACAGATTGTGTAGGTAAGCTCCTATACTACATGGAAGTGGTAAAATTAGCCGATCATTAAATGTGTGTACGCACCCTAAAATGGTGGAGTCCAAGCTGCAACAACAACCATCATTCATGTACTGCCTTTAACTTACCCCTTACCTTTACCAAGGATTGAACTTCATCCTAATCAGGCTGATACCCCCTTTCCCATGAGAAATCTTTACCTTTTCTCAAACCGATCATCAGGGGGCTCTGTATGGCTGATATTGTGTTGAAACCCCTCCCACAGTGTGATGTCAGGACCATGGTGCTGACATCACACTGTGGGAGCCTTGTTGCATTGTGGGAAATAACAGCTGTTTCCAACCGCCAAAAAAGCAAGCAGCAGCTACTTCCACTGACATCACCTGCCAGCAGTAAAAATGTCACCGTGTGATGAATGTCAGAATGTAAATCAGGGAGAGGAAAGAGGTTACAATGGGCAAACACTGAATAAATCATTTATACATAATTATTATAAAAATTAAGCGCTTTTGTTCATTACGTTATTTTCACTGGAGTTCCTCGTTAAACGTATCCTCTCAAATTACCTGCTTCTGGTCATGTAATCAAAATCTTATGACAGGATTTCCTGCCGTGTAAAGGTGGCCACACATCAGACGACTTGGACTTGACAAGTGGCGGACACGGACAAGTGGGGCGCACAAGGCCGATTCCTGAACGATTTCAGCATGAAATTGATTGGGAATCAGCCTGCGGTGTACATAGGCAGCTGACAGATCTCTCTCTAACCAGACTCAATTAGAGAGAGAATTGTCTCTTGGTTGAATCTGCCCATCATCGTTAGATGTATAGTCACCTTTAGCCTGATTTTACACAAAAGGTTACACTGATTTCCACGCTATTAGATGATCATTTTAAATCTGTGCATGTAGATGGGCTTTAGGCATTGTGATAAGTTTGGGTTTAACCATTGTACGCCCTCACAGTCAGACAATGCAGAAGTATGTAGATTCTCCTCCAAGTATCCATGGAACTATTCCAGATTATTAAGTGATGGCATGTGAAGATCCAGCAGGGGCTCGCGGTCCTTCTCTGCCATGCCGTGTCTCTCTCACTGGCCAGCGCTGCTAGCCGTATTGAGTGTCCTTATTGCATATTTATGACGGCTTATTGTCATTCCAGCGAGTGGGGAATGGAGCTTTAGTGAGGGCTGCCACCCTGGGTCAGAGCTTTGATGTAAGCTCCCTGCGGATGCCAACACTGAGATACGTAAAGCCCCCCACCACTGAGAGAACGTGTATCGGAGTAACTAAATCTATTTACCAGCCAAAAACATCAGCAATGCCATCAGGAGGGGGCCTGATACTTCCTGGTTATCGGCAATGCGAGGTGTAGATTCATCTGGATAAGATGTTGCTTCTTTACCGGCCTGTATGTTATATCCTGGTGTTTATTACCACAGCTGCCTCCTATGGGCCATCCTTATCCTATATTATCATATGCATTCTTTTTTCTGCAGGCAAAGACACACAATTGAGTGCCGTACAGTCACATCGTGTTTCATTGATTAAGCAAACCTGAAGCAGAATTAAACTTATGAGATAATGTATAACTGTACATGTAGTACGGCTAAGAAATGGAACATTAGTAGCAATGAAAAGAGTCTCATATTGTTTATCTATGCAAAAGAACTCTGAGCTATTCAGCCCACTGGATCCAATACAGTTCTGTTTTCTGAAGTACTCAAACACCCAAGAAACAGTGAGTGACAGGTTTAGATAAGGTTCTACTGCAGGAAATTTCAAGGGGTCATTAGCTCTGGTCTATTTTATAGTTTAAAATACAAAGTGTGGTTTGTAAACTGTAGATATGGTAGAATGATGCAATGTTATAAAAAAAAGCTAATATAACTGACACACATACACTTAGTCATAAGTTTATATTCGCTTAAATGGACTCCGAGCACCTCTCATGGGCATGCTTTTAAGACTCCGACCAGTACTGCAAAGTATTTAAAGATGCATACCCTTCTATAGCTTGTGTTCTCCCCTTTCATTTGATGCCTGAATCGCCGTTCTACACCAAACAGTTTTCGTTTGATTTCAGTTTAAAAACCGCGACTGCCATCTTGGCTATGTTATAACTTCCGGGTCACCCCTGTCTTCTCTGTTAGAGAAGTGCATCACTGAATGAAGCAGGAAGAGGAAGTGACACGCATGGACATTGCAAGAGGCTCCTCCAGAGGGGTCATAACACGACTTTGTTGGAAGTTGTCTGTCTCAAAGACATGCCCTTGAGAGGTGCTCCGAGTCCCTTTAAGGTTTTCTTTAAAGGAGAATGCTAGGAAAGAGATTTTATGGCCCCCTCCCACAAGCACGTCCGATGCAAATTTTAGAATGAAAAGGTGTACTAGATAATTAGATGTACGTGAGTAAGGCCCCTTTTACACTTGGGGTGGTATGTCGCATTGCATCCTACAAAACTGTTGCATCTTGTTGCAGCAGTAGTGATCGTCGTATGGGGCTTTCACACTGAGAGCAATGCGGCGGTTCTCATTGCGGCATCACAAGAGTTATCTTTGCATCTAGTGCCGTAACCCCGGAAGTGAGGCATACTTTCAATGGAAATTATGTTTCACTGATTTCGTTGCACCGCACATATAATGCGCTGCTCCAAACGTGGAACGATGGGTCGGCTTAGTAGCGTTGGAAAAAAACCCGGTACAATGGCACAAAAGACAACTGTTATCCTGGTCACATCCATTTGGACGATAATCAATGTGAGTAGCTCAAAACTCATTCATATAGGAAAATTATAAACAATTGCTCCATTCTAAAACCTCGATTTTGGCTTATTACTATTTCCAGGTCCTCAGTTTTCTAATCCAATCAGTAGACCGTTATTGTGCCATTATTGTATTCAAACATACTTTACAGTGTTTGCCCCAGAAGTTTTTTCCAGCCGGGTGGCATGAAAAAGTAGCCGGGTGGGGTGTGAGGGGGGAATGCAGGGATGGTGCAACTCTGCTTACAGCATGGGAGGAGGATGAGGAGGGGAGCCAATGACAGTCAGGTGCTCACCAAAATTATCCGGGTGCAGCACCCGACATAAAAAACAACAACTTGGGAATAACACTGCTTTATAACCGTGAGATGTTGTTCGTCCACCACATTCCAATCGGGGATCACTCAATTTTTACCAGCGCTGGTTGAGCGCATGTACGGAGCTTAAAAGTAAGATGTGCTCTTAGTCTAGTCAGTGATTGGCATGCAGAGCCGGATCATACACTACGCAATGCTTCGCCTGTAGAGAGTCTAGGGTCCTGGTGGATGCTGTCCCCACCTAATTTTGGCTTAAAAAATCTAGATGACCATCAGTGGTGGGCAAAAACTGCTATCTTGCCTAGGGCCCCTTTTCATCGTTATCCATTTCTGTTGGTATGGCTGTATAAAATTGATAAGCCATAGGCACTTTGCATACCAGCGGCTCTGTGTTCAGCAGCGATGCATCATGGGAGATCTCTCTTGTTCACATACTATGCAGTATATATGGTAATTGTAAAAACAGATGCCACGCATCAAAGGCACCTTGTGACAGACAGTGTGTGGTTTCCACATGTTTGGAAAAAAGATGTAACAGAGGCCTAGTCTTTATCCTATTGCTTGATGTTAAAAGCAGATTACAGTTATATCCTCGTTATTGACAGTCAAGGTTTGTTATATGATGGGTTTTTATGCCTGAGATAAAGGAACATGGATGCTGTTTTGCCTCACCAGGCACCAGGTTGTCTAGCCTTGTGTAGATGACGAAGGGGATATTGCGCTTGCTGTGGATGGCTGATCAGATTCTAATGTACTACGGAACAAATGTATTACTGCAGCCTACTGGATGCCTATATAAAGGACAATTGTAGTGAGAAGAATATGGAGGCTGCCATATGTATTTCCTCTTTAACAATACCAGCCTGGCAGTCCTGCTGATCTATTTTGCTGCAGTCGTGTCGGAATCACACCATAAACAAGCATGCAGCTAATCTTGTCAGATGTGACAATAATGTCAGAAACACCTGATCGGCTGCATGCTTGTTCAGGGTCTATGGCTAAAAGTATTAGAGGCAGAGGATCAGCAGGGCTGCCAGGCAACTGGTATTGCTTATAAGGAAATAAATATGGCAGCCTCCATATCCCTCTCACTTCAGTTGTCCTTTAAACCTACATGAAATAACTCACATCACTCCTCATTGTCTAGTGCAGCTGCCTGAGCCTTCTTACTCAGCCACTGCAGTGAGGAAAGTTTTCTAAGGTGCTCAACATGTTCAGCTCCAAGAAAACTAGTAAAAAGCAGTGTGATAGCTCATTCTTGACTCTGTACTGGGCTCCTTGGAAGCAAATATTAAGGGCCCATTCACACTAGGGCGATTAGCTAGCGCTTTTTAAAGTGTTAGTGCTATTCTAACCTATGGCAGTGATCTCACTGTCGCGATTGGCGCGGATCGTGGGTGTTTACGATTACTTGCAGCATTTTTGCCGCGATTCTCTTGCAATCGTGGTACAGTGCTTAATACAGCGCTGATCGCGATCGCTCTGAATCGCGGAAGTGTACAGTGATTTTACCAAGCTAATTGTCACACATTTTAAGTGTGAACGGGCCCTAACTGTTGAGAGTTGGAAAAAAGAGTGTCAGATGCAGATCATGTCATGGTATTTTCACAGTTTGCAGGAAGCAAGATTGCAGCCCAATGAAACACAGAGAAAGCAACATGGCCTCCGTGACACAGAAAAATCTATCCTGCAGGTCTGGGAAAGAACGTTAGATGGCAGTGCACATTAGTAAAATTGAATGTACTGGCAAGCCTGTGGGGGGTTTCGAGGTTTTCCGGATCTTCTTCAAGCCCACTGTTCTTCCACAGGGCACGCTTGTTCTTCTGGCCATACTATCGTCCATGTATGAGTGCACCTGTACTGTGAATGCAAGAGTACAGTCCATGCATGCCCACTAGAACTGAGCCACTCTTGCACAAAGGGAAAAGCAGTGCAGGAGCAGCTTCATTCTACTGGGCATGTGTGGACTTTACTCGCACATGCCCAGTATGGATGGACTCATACATGGGCGGGAGCAGGGTCGGACTGGGGCATATTCGATAAGCTTGAAATAGCATTGGTTGGCTTGAATAGGATCGGGGAAGCCTCTGTACTCTCCAGAGATTTCCTACTTCTGAGGTAAGTATCTATTTTTTATTTCAAAATCATTTCAGGCACTCTTTAAGTGCATAGAGATGATCTGAGACCAAGTAAAGGAAAGTTTTGATCACTTTTGCTTTAACCACTTTCGGACGGCGTTGATCGAATTCTTCTCCCTGTTCGGAGGCTGTTATTTCTGCTAGGGCGAAGACTTCACTTACCGCTGCCGCACGCTGTAATCGCTCCCGCCGATCCTGTCGCTCCTTTCCCGCTGCAGCTCACTTGCCCTGCTACTGGTATGACAGCAGAGCTCCTGGCCCTGTCACCAATGAGAGACAATCTCATTGGCTCACATTGATCACAGGGTCAGAAGCCAATGAAATTGGCTCCTGACCAGCTCACAGAGTGGGTGGGTTGAGGTGACGGGTGTGCAGCGTGAATGGCGGTAGCAAACGTTTAGTGCGGCAATTTGCTTGTATGCGCTGGTTTCTGGTACCAGCGGTATCTGGTCCTTTAAGAGAGCCCAAGGTGGGCTTAAACAATGAAAAAAAAAAAAGTAGGCTACTGATCCGGGCCCACTTTCACCTTCGTGAGCTATAGGTCACGACGCTGCAAGGAGAGACTGTGTATCTCGCAGCGTGCAGTGATGCGGGGGAGCGGTAGGGGGTGCGGCCAGGAAGAGAATCCCTGCAGGAACGTCCCTAACGGGTGTTTTGAAAAGGGAATCCCTCTCTCTGTGTTTAGCTCTGAGATAGCGACAAATATTGTCGCTAATCTCGGGGGCTATAAGCGTGGTGGTGGTGGTGGGGGGGGGGGGGGGGGCAGAGAGCCGGCAGTGTAGGGACACAGAGGCATGTCATGAGGCAGAGAACATGCCTCTGTGTCCCATCTGCCCTCCTGCCCCCCCCCCCCCCCCCCCCCCACCACCACCACCACCTCAGGTTCTCTTTAAGGCGCAGAGACTGCTGGTACTGAAGAGGTTAAGAAGGCAAAATGTTTTGCAATATTTCCAAGCTAAGCTAATCCTGGTCATCATGTCCTCTGCCAGAATCCCAGCCTCTCAGGTTTTTCTGATTCATGTTCTGGGCAAACTCTGCTCTTTCAGCAGGATGCCTGCGACCTCATAGACACTCTTCCCGATTGCCAGCAGGGCACACAGTCTCTGAGAAGTGATTGGTAACACAGTGCTATATAGCTATTGAGTAGCTGCAAATGCCAGCCTAGGCGATGGGCTGTTATGCTTTGTCTGCAGCTTTCAGAAATTTACAAGCCCCAATAGGTCATTCAGACTGTAATTATGTTATGGTTGCTGGAGAGCTTCAGGTCTCAGAAATGAGCACAGCGTATGTTAGAAAACAACAACTCTCATCACGTCCTGCAGGCTGTGTGCCTGGACGTGCAGCCATTACATCAGCGAACATTTAAAAATAGCGCAACTTAAAAAGGGGGTGGATTTTGCTGGTAAAATATCGGTAATGCTGACTGATATTTAATTATGGCCTAAATGGACCCACTCTCACTTGAACCCTTTCTTTATTGATGCTCAACCCTAACCGATCACCTCAACCAATGACTGAACCTAACCACCAATATCCCTCCCCAATTGATGCCCAACCCTGACAATCCCCCAACCCCCCCCCTTCCCCATGAAGAAATAGCAGCGCCATTTTTAACTCACTATTTTTAAATGATTTGATTACATTACAGCATAATCCTCAGCATACAATATGCCACACGAACTGATCCCTATCCAATTTGGAATTCAATCAGGTAGGGATTGATTACAACCATACATGGCAAGCTTAATTTAAACAGCAGAAATCTAGCAAGCATTGATTAATCTGCAAGTGCAGAAGCAGATCTTGTATAAGGCAAAGTAAACCCTTGGGGGAGGGGCTTCAGGCGGCACCAATCCCAAGGGCAGCGTCAGGCAATTACACCGCATGTTGCAGAGCAGAAGCAGGGTCCATAGAATAAAAAAATCTTTCTGCTCTCACCATTGTTCTAATGACTGCATGTCTACAGCCAGATAAGGTATTAGGCACAAGTTGAAAAGTTTTTGACAGTCCCTAGACTCTCCACTCTGCTTTCAGGAAACACATCCCTCTGAAAGTCTGGTTTACAGATTGCCCAGAAAACTTGTGGTGAACCAGGACTCCTAGGAGGTGAGAGCTTGAAAGGCAATCTGTGTTGTACTGCACAGGGCTTGGTGAAATCCTCTGCTTGCAGGGTAGGGAGGGAGCACACTTATTATCACAGAGTGCCTAGCAAGCTCATGGTGAACCAGAACTCACTGGAGTGTGTAAGGGGCTATTAGGTCCATTGTCCATACTCCTAGGACTTTTGGTTCACCATGAGCTTGCTAGATACTCTGTAGCTTTGGGTGTTTCAAGTCCTACTCCATAGAGCCACATTAATCCATCCCATGCACTGATAAGGATCAACCAATCCGAAACAGTCTGTATGCATGTTGGATTATTGAGGCTCTGTAGTATTAACAAGCTGACACATCATTGCATTCCAGAGGATCTGGAGGTGTGGCTAACTTCCAGGGACAACAATGGATAATTTGCATATTTCAGCTGTGATGCATCGTGGGAGACATCTCTGAGCTCACTCCAACCTGAATTATCGAAAATACTTTCTGTTTTAAGAAAGTACATTTTTGTTTTCCATTTTATTAGAATCACATGCATTTTGTTCAAAGCAGAAAATGTATGCAAAATTTGTATACTGTAAGGCTAGGTTCACAGTGGGCATTGCGATCTCTGTAAGTACAGAAATGCAGGAATAGGTCACTGCCACACGTTATCTTTATTCGTTGCGTTGCAGTGAAGTATACAGTCACTGAAAATTATGGGTCGGCACCCTCAGTTTCGCTTCAGACAGCAAAAAGTCTGGAACCTGCCCAGTG
Source organism: Hyperolius riggenbachi (assembly GCF_040937935.1). Taxonomy (NCBI): domain Eukaryota; kingdom Metazoa; phylum Chordata; class Amphibia; order Anura; family Hyperoliidae; genus Hyperolius; species Hyperolius riggenbachi. Next base: position 193,008,499 of record NC_090657.1, read on the forward strand.
CAATCGTTGTACTGCTTGATGCAGTGTGCCACTAAGGGCCATTGATACCCACCCCCACCTACAATGCCTGCCCTGCCCCATCGCACTTGGATTTGTTTGAGACACAGAGCAGCTCTCCTTCCCAGGGGTCACGAAAGTAAAACTAAGGGGGGGGGGGGAGGATGCAGGCCACAGGAGCGGCAGAGATGGCGGCTACCTGATCCGCCCAGCTCCCTCGGATCAGGTAGCATTGTTTTGTTTTTGTTTGTTATTTTATTTTAAGAGGAACTTTACTGAAAGATAAATTAATGAATAAAATTCATTTAGAAATGATTTAGTCAGTGTTTGCCAGTTGTAAAACCTTTTCCCACCGCGATTTACAGTCTTAAATCATAGGTGGCAACGTCTTTACTGCTGGCAATGCAGAATGTTTGTGTGTTGTGTGTTCCGCATACCTGGTCTCCCTAAATACTTTGGTAGGAGACGGCTGCATAACCTAGGCTAAACATCACTGGGAGGGTGGGGTTACACACCAATATACAGCAATATATATATAACCAGGATAATTAACGTAAAATTGGGTATCATGAATAATTTACTATATTCTACTATATGCCACTAGAGTGCCTCCATAACTGAAGCTCCTGACCAGAATCTGCGTGTCCATATGCATTGCACTGCTGCCACGTGATTGGCTGATTAGATTACTGCATGAAGTAGCAAGTGTTCAGGTGTTCTTAATACAGTGCAGCCATCCATTCTAGAAACAACGCCAGATGCTCCAATAAGCAGTCCAGTTCAGGGCAAACTGGCCAGTGTTGCCAACTCACCCCTTTAATTACTGACACATATAAGTTATACAGGTTCTGGGGCTACTTACACATAATCAGTGCCTTACCTGCATCTACCTAGCCACGAAACCTGTATAATTCATAGGTGTCAGTAATTAAAGGGATGAGTTGGCAACACTGAAACTGGCCTTGAGACGCTGCAGTTAGTATTTACATTGACAGCCAGTACTAGTGCTCCCCAGGGCTGTGTGCTTTTGTGCTTTCCCCACTGCTCTACTCACTTTACACCAATGGCTGCATCTCCACAGATCCATCTGTTAAGGTTCTGAAGTTTGCAGATGACACAACAGTAGTTGGCCTCATTCAAAACGGGGATGAGTCTGCATACAGGCATGTAGTGGGGCAGCTTTCCTTCTGGTGCAGCAGCAACAATTTGGAACTAAATGTTATCAAAACCATGGATATGATAATAGACTTTAGGAGATCTCCCCCCCCCCCCCAAGCACCTCCCCTTAACCATAAATGGATCCACAATAACCCAGGTAGAGTCATTCAAGTTTCTTGGGTTCACGTTCTCAAACAACCTAAAATGGGATAACAATACGGCCACTATCGTCAAGAAAGAGGATGTACGATCTACGGCAGCTGAAAAAGTTTGGCCTACCTCAAAATCTAATGGTGCAGTTCCACTCTGCAATCATCGAATCCACCATAACATCATCTATGACTGTATGGTTCAGCTCCTGCTCAGCATTAGAAAAGGGGAGGCTGCAGCGCATCATCCGATCAGCGGAAAGATAATTGGCTGTAGCTTACCTTCCCTGCAGGATCTTTACACTAGCAGGTGCAGAAAGAGAGCAACCAAAATTGCCTCTGACCCCTCTCACCCAGCTTACTCCATCTTCCAGCTCATGCCTTCAGGACAGGGGCGTAGCAATAGGGGGTGCAGAGGTTGCGATCGCATCGGGGCCCTTGAGCCAAAGGGTCCCTAAAGGGCCCACCCTCAACCACAGTATTATCTCTGTATTGGCCCTGTGCTGGTAATAATCACTTCTATAGATGCTTTGAATAGTAGTGATCATTAACATACTGTTCCCCATCCCCTTCTTGCACCTCTGACACTGTGGCCCATATGACGTTTACTTTTTCTCCTAGGTGATATTTTAAAACTTGTCAATAAAATCCCTTTCAAACCACCAACCTGCAAGAAAATGCTCAAAATAATTTTAGAGTACTTTTTTTAACTACTTTTGGGTACTTTTTCAATTGCAAATTTCTGAAAAGTTATTTCAAATAAAGAATTAAAATTATCACCTTGGTGAAAACTCAGGAGAAAAAGTTAATTGCATATGGGCCTGTGTGTTTGTCTTTGGCAGGTTTTAATGCGCCGTGTCAATTGTTATGTATAGTGTACTTGGGGGGCCCAATGTAAAGCTTGCACTGGGGCCCAAAGCTCCTTAGCTACACCACTGCTTTAGGAGTAAGATTCCGGTCAATCGCAACTAAAACCTCTGGACACAGGAACAGCTTCTTTCCGCAGGTTGTAGCCATACTTAATGCAGAACAATGCTAGAGCTGCTAAGACTTGAAAGTAATCAGCACAGAGTCCTTGACTTGTAATATACATACTGTCTGTCCTTGTATTTTTTTATGTGTTTGCGTTTGTTAAGCAAATGCCAAGACAGATTCCGTGTGGGTGCAAACTTACTTGGCAAAATAAATTGATTCTGATTGTGTTAGGAAGTTGGGATGAAGCGAACTCTAGCACAACTTCATAGTTTATAGAGTCACCTGTCTGTACTGTGTTGCTTGGCTTTGACCTCAGTTACAGATAATTGTTTGTATATCTTCGGTTAGTCGAATACTCACACTCCATCTAATGAGTGTGGATTGCGGTGTGACTCTGAGAGCGGAGCGGCGAGTCCATGGTGTCTCCTGACAGACGTTCCTATTTATTGCATTGTGCAGATTACATGAAAGACGCTTATGAATGAAAACTTGTGGTGAGAAAGCCCAGGCTGCGTTCCGCCTGTCTCCTGACTGCACTTAGCTCGTGAGAACTGCCAGCTGTTGTGCATCGTGACCGATAGGCCGTCACCGCTGGATTATTCTTACACATTATGACCTGTATTCCACCCCAAAGCACAATCCCTTTCCCCTCCTTCAGCATAATGAGTAAGGATATGGCTTGTTTAGTGCTTTTGCAGTGCACTTTCAAGTGAAAACCTATTTACCGCTTCAGCCGCATGGACATGTGAGTCAGGTCTGCGGCCGAGGCTGCTATAGCCACTCGGATGTCACTCTCTGGGTGATGTGCGACCCTGATGGGCCCAGAAACTGGAGGGAATGGTGGAAGGGGAGATGTGTCCCCTGAGCCAATCCGTCCTGTCTAGTGAGAATTATTGTTGTTACAGCCAGTAACAGCAATGAGTCTCAAAATGCATACAGGAAGTCCTGTAACGATCATGCACGTGTACACGTAACATCCCTATAGCAGCGGTGATTGGTCAAAGGGGATCATGTGACCCTTTGACCATCAGTGTTCTCCCAGTTCCTAAGTGATCACTATTACTGCTGGTAATAGTGATTATTGATAGATAAATAAATAAAAAAGTGAAAAAAAGGGTTCATGAGGTAACGGGAATGATTTATAAAAACAAGTAACAATGCTAGGTAAGCACCAAGGCTTTGTGGAAATGCACATGCAATTTTGTGCAATGCAAAATCACACATAATGCTGTTCAGTAGCGACACACATTCGCGTTTGTTTTCTGGTCCGTGATTCGCATGCGTAACAAAATCAGATTCCTCACCGCTGGAAATCAAGACGCATGTTTGATTTTCGTTGACCGGTAGCAGGTGCCTGTAGTCTATGGTGGAGACGCCCATATAAAACGCTGCTAATATCAGCTATAACAGTGAATTTGGGCACCAGAGTAGCTCAATAAAATAGTGGGCGATGGGACTGCCCATTATCGAAACTGCGGCTATAAATATAAAAATAGTGGGTGCCATTTATAGCTGCAGTTTCTATAGTGGGAAGTCCTGGTGCATGTTATTTTATCTGGCGACTCTGGCGCCCACATTTACTGGGTGCTTATGGCGGTGCCCATTAGTGTTAGGTATAGATTGGGTAGGAATTGTGTTAGGAGTCCATGTATAGGGTTAGGCATAGATAGGGAGAAATTTGTGTTAGGCATTGATACGGTGTATCTGTATAATAGCGCTGCAAGGAAAAATGGGTGCAAAAATAATGGTAATAGGCACGAAATAATGGTAATAGAATATCGGTAACTTGCCCAGAATCTTTATAAATGGGTCAAATAAAACAGAAGTAAGAAATGGTTTCCTATTGTTGAGAAGGTCAGGTGATGAGGCATACACATGACTATAAGTAGACTGGGGAGGATATGAGCCAGGCTAACTGCTTTATTACACACTGTGCAAGGTGGAACTGCAGAGCAGTCATGCTGCAGTACTGGCCACCAAGAGCTTATCCCTCAGGGTCCGTTTCCACTATTGCGGTGCGGAATCGCCGCATATCACTGCTGACAAAATTGCATGCGGTTTTTGCCGCGATTTCGCATAGGCAGGGTATATGCGATTTTAACCATGTCACTGCCTGTGTCAATTTACATTACTTTCAATGCGAAATCGCACGCGAAATCGCGGCAAAAAACGCATGCGATTTCCCTAATACATTGCCTGCGATTCGCCTGCATTCCACACGCAGGCGAATTCTGCAGGGTCTACCGTGTGCACAGAAAAACGCAAATGAAAACTGACAAGTGGAAACAGTCCCATCCACATGTATTGCTTATGCGAATCCGCATGCGTTGTCTGCATGCGGATTCGCGCTAGTGGAAACGGGCCCTCAGAGACAATGGGTGGAGATGGGCTTGTTCAGGAGATCTGCTCTGTGCTGGGGAAGCAACTCCACTTATAGCAACAAGGAGCTACAGGATGCAGCAAGCCAGGTATTTTTCATATCTTTATTGCAGAAAAAAACATGCTGTCTTGCTCCTGAAAAGGATATATTACATACCTCCCAACTTTTTGAGATGAGAAAGAGGGACACTTAAGCCATGCCCCTGCCACACCCCTAGTCATGCCCCCATCACACCCCCTAGTCATGCATACCATAAAGATTTCATAAATAGAATATGTTGTTTTATCATTTAAACCACACTGGTCCTTTCTATCCTGGTTGATTTTCCTTCATATTAACATTTTAAAATGTGCAATATATCAATTAAAAGGATGGAAATAAAGTTTAGAGTCTACCGAACACATTTTTAGTATAGAAATATATATATTTACATAGAAAGAGGGACAAAGCCCTGAAAAAGGGACAAATGAGGAGGAAAGAGGGACATGCCTCCCAAAGAGGGACTGTCCCTCCGAAAGAGGGACAGTTGGGAGATATGATATTACTTTATCATTTAAAGTGAACCTGAGGTATGGAGGCTGCCATAATTATTTCCTACTACTCAATACCAGTTGCCTGGCAGCCCTGCTGATCTTCTGGTATCAGTTGTGTCTAATGCTGGGCATACGCGGCTCGATTTTGCCGCTTGGTTCTCCTGCCCGATCGATTCCCCGCTCGATTCCGTAGGCGATTCTCTTATCTTCCACTCGTTTTTCTTATCTTTTTCCATTTTCCTCAATGCGGAATCAAGTGCGGAAACGATTGGGCGGGAGATCGGACATGTCGGAAATTATCTATCGAGCCATCTAAATGGCTCAGAATCGAGCAGTGTATTCCCAGCATAAGTCACAACCCTGAAAAACGCATGTGTCTAATCCAGTCAGACTTGAGTCAGAAACATCTGATAAGCAGGATTATTCAGGGTCTGTGATTAAAAGTATCAGAGGTTAAGCCGCATCTACACACGTAGATGCGGCCGCGATGCTCCTTATCAATCGAGCCGCTGATGCAGCTCGATTGATAAGATCCAACAGGACGGATCTCCCCACCGCCGATTCCCTGCTCGCTCCCCGCGAGGGGACAATGGCAGGGAATGGAGCGGAAGATAAGCGGTGCCGGCGGGGAAGAGCGGGGAATCGAATGCGGCGCACACGCGGCGAGCGGGGACGCAGCGGGCACGCGGAAGAGGCGATCCGGCGGCTAATCGAGCCGCCGGATCGCAGCCTCATCTACGCGTGTAAATGAGGCTTAAAGGATCATCAGGACAGCCAGTCAATTTGCATTGTTTAAAAGGAAATACGTAGATAAGGCAGCCTCCATATCCCTCTCACCAAAAGTCTGACTAGTTTGTCTTTCTAATTTAGTTTTGTCTCTGTTCACAGCCCGTTTGATAATGGCCAGAATCTGTCCACTCCAGGACTGAGCACCAAGTTCTCATCTAGCATCAGGAAGGTGTCTGTGTACCACTGGACTCCGCCCAACACTCCCAGCTTCCGCGACAAGTTCTACCTTGTGAGTACCTCTAGCTGTTCTATGAGCCATCTGCTCTGAGCAGAGACATTGCAGCATTGTTTTTTAAACACTTTGCTACAATGCATTTTTTGGGGGGGTAAATCATATTTGCTTAAACCTGCAGGTTCCCGTTTGTTCATGTTTTTTTCCTGATTGCAGGGATGTAACAGCAGGGGAGCAGAACCTGCAACTGCAGCAGGGCGAAGAGCTGGAAGGGGGTCCCATCTACTACTTCACTCCCTCCAATAAATTGGTCCATCCTTCAGATAAGGTGTTTTTGTGGCTACACTTGTTATGGGTGTGAGCCTTGTTAGATGGGCCCCTAGGCTATGAGAATCACTCACCACCAGGGGTGTAATGGTTAAGGGCTCTGCTTCTGACACATGCAACCTGGGTTCAAATCTCAGGTCTTCCTGTTCAGAAAGCCAGCATTTTTTTAGCAAGAAGACCTTGGGCAAGACCGCCCAACACTGCCACTGCCTGTAGAGCATGCCCTAGTGGCTGCAGCTCTGGCGCTTTGAGTCTACCAGGAGAAAAGCACAATATAAATGTTATTTGCTTTGTCTAAACAAGGGAAGCTTTTCTGGGGGCCCCATGAGTTGTAGTAGTGTCCCTGCCTGATTGCCTGCCTATTACTCAACTCCAGCTCATTAGTTCCTGGTTTTGGTTGTTTATGCATATTATTTAACCACTTGCCGACCGCGCACTCATACCGCGCGTCGGCAAAGTGGCAGCTGCAGGACCAGCGACGCAGTATTGCGTCGCCAGCTGCAGGCTGATTAATCAGGAAGCAGCCGCTCGGGCGAGCGGCTGCTTCCTGTCAATTCACGGCGGGGGGCTCCGTGAATAGCCTGCGGGCCGCCGATGGCGGCTCGCAGGCTAAATGTAAACACAAGCGGAAATAATCCGCTTTGTTTACATTGTACGGCGCTGCTGCGCAGCAGCGCCGTAAGGCAGATCGGCGATCCCCGGCCAATCAGCGGCCGGGGATCGCCGCCATGTGACAGGGGACGTCCTGTCACTGGCTGCACAGGACGGATAGCGTCCTGTGCAGCCCTGATCTCCGGGGGGGGAGCAGGTAGGAGAGGGAGGGGGGAATTTCGCCGCGGAGGGGGGCTTTGAGGTGCCCCCCCCCCCCGCCAGCCACATGCAGGCAGGAGAGATCGGACCCCCCCAGCACATCATCCCCCTAGTGGGGAAAAAAGGGGGGTGATCTGATCTCTCTGCCTGCTACATGATCTGTGCTGGGGGCTGCAGAGCCCACCCAGCACAGATCACTCAACACAGCGCTGGTCCTTAAGGGGGGGGTAAAGGGTGGGTCCTCAAGTAGTTAAATAGAATCTCACTGACACTTCGCAACATTTACACTTGGACATAGTATAGCCTTGCAGTTGCATCATCGCTGTTTATTTGGATGATTTCTTCTATATCCCTATGCCAGTTTCACGCTATAGACATTAATCATTGTTAAATATTAAACAGCTGATATCCGATTATAAATAATAATTCTCTGGAAGTGTAAATATGAGGTCACTTTTTGTGAGTGTATGAAATTCCTCTTTGCATGATTCAAGATGTCCATTGGAATTGTTTTCTGCTTAGCCTGCAGTTATTCTTTCACCCACAGGGCACTCTCCTTTCAGAACTGTTGAATAAACATGAATGCTCAGCTTAACCAGGCATTGATGATTCTATTTATGTGGAAACCGCGACTAGGCAACCAAATGCTGACTGCTTCTGGGCGGACCTGTAATCTGTCTGATAATTTGTGCTTGTTGGGCAGTTAGTTAAAGTGGACCCGAACTCTTGCACAGCACACAATGAAAACTTTTTTTTTCACATATAGTTGCTGAAGAATCTATGTGTTCTGTGTTTGTTTATTTAGTTCTTATCAGTAGCTGTAAATAGACTACAGGAGAGCTCTTATGCTAGGTACTAGAGATGTGGCGAACGGTTCCCGAACCGTTCGCCGGCGAACATCTCTAAATCCATGGGCCTCTTACTACTTCCGGGTCGCAATGACCCGGAGTAGTACGCCTGCGCTGCCCGGCGGAGTGCGTCCTAGATCGCGCTCCCGTTGCCGGGCACTCTCTGCGCATGTGCGTGACGTCATGAGTGACGTCACGCTCATGCACAGAGAGTGCCCGGCAACAGGAGCGCGATCTAGGACGCGCTCCGCCGGGCAGCGCAGGCGTACTACTCCGGGTCATTGCGACCCGGAAGTAGTAAGAGGCCCAGAGAGGTTCGCCAGGCGAACTGTTCGGCCCAACACTACTAGGTACACACTATGAGATTTTCTGGCAGGTTCATTGTCAGATCGATTATTTCCAACAGGTCTGACCTGAATACCGATTGATTTCCGACAGTTTTCCATTCACTGCTATGGGAAATCCATCGGAAAATGATCGGAAATCAGATTGGACATGTTGGAAATAATTAATCTGACAGTAAATCTGCCAGAAAATAGTCTTAACCCTTTCAGTGCCTTCTGCAAATGTGAAACCAAGTAGAACTTGAAGTGTACCTACAACCACATACTTGCCTAAGAAGATGGAAGCCTCTGGATTCTAAAGAGGTTTCCCATGCGGTCCTCTGGTGTTGCCTCGGAATCCTCAAAGAATTCCGACAAAGGCTCTTGGAATAAACATCGTGACCACTCTCCTCTTCAAGTTTGGCCATACTGTGTCTGCACGAATACAGCTGCATCTGCGCCGAGTGGCTCCATGCTACTGCACAGGCGTATCTATGCTCACATGGCTGCTGCATGGCCGCACTAGTGCCAGAAGGTGGGTCCTGGCGAGTGACGGCAGTGGGGAGGAGGACATGGGAAACCTCTACAGCATCCAGAGGCTTCCCTCTTCATTAGGTAAGTATGTCTTTTTTTAGTGTAACTATAAAGCAAATACCTTTAACCACTTCTGTACCAGGGGGTGGTTTTGCTGATCGGTGCTGCGTGGGCTCTCCAGCCCGCAGCACCGATCAGATAGCAGCCAGGGCGATCAGACTTCCCCCCTTTTGTCCCCACTAGGGGGATGTCCTGCTGGGGGGGTCTGTTCGCCGCCGGCTGCTTGCGCTTGCGGGGGGAGGCTCTTCAAAGCCCCCCTCCGCAGCGCTTCCTGGCCTCCTTCCCCTTCCCTCCCTCTCCCTCCCCCTGTGAGCGGCGCAGGACGGAATTCCGTCCTGCGCCTGATAGGATAGGCTTCTGCCTATCAGATGCCGGCGATCCCCGGCCAATCAGAGGCCGGGGATCGCCGATCTCCGTCACGGCGCTGCTGCGCAGCAGCGCCGTATATATGTAAACACCGGGGAAGATCTTCCCCGTGTGTTTACATTTACCCTGCGAGCCGCGATCGGCGGCTCGCAGGGTGTTCACAGAGACACCCTCCGTGAACTGACATGAAACGGCCGCTCGTAGTTTCCATGGAATCCACTTCAGGATTCAGGGGCGTACCTATGCGTACGCAGAATCCTGAAGTGGTTAAAGAGTATTATAAATTAGATACTTACCTAAAGAGGGGGAAGCCTCAGGATCCTATTGAGGCTTTCCTCCCTGCTCTGATGTCCCTCGTCGCTGAGCGCGGCCCCCCCTGCGACAATGCGCAGCTCTTCTTCCTCCAGCGTGGCTGCGCAATAGTTGACCCAGCCCGCCCATCCAGTAAGCCGGAACCTCGGGTTCCGTGCTACTGCGCATGTGCAGCGGGCTTGCACGGCTAGTGCGTGGCCACGCTTCAGAGGGAAGAGCTGTCTGGCCCTGATATGGAGGGTGGCTTGACTGGTGTGATTCAGGGTGGTAGATTGTAGGGAGTGGCATCAGTGTTGCCAATGTTCACGTTTTTTTTTATATGGCCTGCCAGTAAATTTACTGGTTTATTTTCCCTGTACGTTACTTCCGTAGAGACTTGTAAGGGTCCTTGGGGGGGGGGGGGGGGGGATAGGGTAAACATGATTTGGTAGACATTGTAAGGCTTGGTGATATATTTCTTGAAGTCAGCATGTATGTGCCAAGCTAGAGTTCTCGCTCTTCACCTAGCTATCTCTGCCTGACACCACTAACTGACACCTACACTGTCCCAGCCTGGCACACCACTAGCTGGCCCTAATTAGGACTTAGGCGAGCAAGGCATACAAGCTGACGTAGAAGGCAGATATACCACCAGGAGCCACTACTCAGGCTAGTAACACAGTTCAGCAATATCACATACACAGTTCAGATAATAAGTAATCCAGGTATAATGAATCTTCATACAAAGCTATTCAATTGCAATAGTAATTTGATCAGAGTTAGGAAATAGCCCAAGCTGACTTGCATGCAGTATGTAGCAACAGGTGATAATTGATGCAAGTATAACAGTTCCTTTCAGTCTGCATGCAAATTTATGCAACAGACAGCAGAAGTCCCAGATGATATATGACAGGTTAATGTGAGGCTATATGCACACTGTAGTTGACTGATAAGGAAAGTAGACTTATACTTATCGTCCAGTTCAAGTGGCATACAAAGAGTATCCAGTAACAGTCTAAGGTCAGTCCAGGCAGCCAGTAACTAGCAGAGGTCGGGTCAGGCAGCAAGCAAGGGATGTCCAGTAACTAGTAGAGGTCGGTCCAGGCGGAAAGCAAAGGGTTATCCAGGAATCGAGCAGAGGTTAAACACAACAGAGTAGTCAAATACAATGTGAGGTCAATGTCTAGAATATCAATAACAATCAGAGTGGGCACCCAGCAACTAGCCAAAGCTATGCTTATCACGGGCGATGACTGGGAGCACTCTGCAGGTTTAAATACAGAACAGTATCCAATCAGTGGCCGGCCACACTCCATACAACCAATCACACAGCAGCGCCTTGCCTAGGTGTCAGCTGAATGATCAGCTGACACCGCTCTGTCAGCTGACTACTGTTTACCTTTGCGGAGGGCGTACTGGGAACACACCCTCTGCCTATCAGGACGTGCAGCCTGTGAGCCACCGGCAGCGTCATCAGCGGGGAACAAGTGCCGAGACCCCGAAGTGGCAGACTCAGCCTGGTTCTCGGTGGAATCAATCCTCACAAGTATATTCCTTATAGTCATATGCAATACACATGCAAACTGCGCCAGCCTAAATGAATCTCTGTCGTTGAGTATTCGCTACCACAAGTCCATAATGATATGTTGAAAATTGTGACAGCGCTCCTCTTCTTATTGACTAAATATCTGCAATAATCAAGCTCCACATAGTGCATTACCAATAATACAAATTGAATGCATGCACATCCACCCAGTGAAAATTAGTGTTTTGTGTTCCACTCCACGTGACATCCAAATCCACTCCCTCCAATGCAGCCGCTCACCGGATAGATGCCACCTCAAACTCCAGGTGGGTCTAACGCTTTGCCGCACGGCAACAAACTTCACAGCTCCAATACTTCAACTTGTATAAAATCTCCAGTTTTAATCCACAAAGACCATGTAAAAACAAATAGATGGCACATAGCATAATATTGTTTGCACACACAATTTCCTGGCCTGCGCACTCCAGTACACTCACCGCAGATGCGAGGACTCCAGCTGGACTGAGTGAGGAGGGCTGTGGAGTCGGAGCAATTTTTGGGTACCTGGAGTCGGTGGTTTCAGAAACTGCTCTGTGACGTCGGCGGAGTCAGGTGCGTCTGACGTCACAGAGCAGCGGGACGTATGCACGGAGACTGAGCGCTGGTACAGTCGGGACAGCAGGAGTACAGGACGCCGACACCGCGGTGAGAGAGCGATATTGCTGGGCTGAGAAGCCCGATATGCGCATAATCGTTTTGATTCAAGTGAGTGTGAGGTGCGTACATACGTCGGATTTTTCCAAACGACCGGTCATTTGGACGTCAAATCGGGTGTGTGTACAAATGGTCATTCAGCTGATAACGCTGGTTTTGACGGATCCGGTAGGCGGATCAGTCAAAACCCAGTCTTATCAGCTGAACGACCGTTTGTACACACACCAGATTTGACGTCCGAACGACCGGTCGTTTGGAAAAATCTGACGTATGTATGTAGCTAACTACTCTGCTTGACACTGATGACTGACGCCGATACCAAAAAGGGTGACAAGACCAGTATGGTTACAGACAAAGGGCTCCACAATCACTGGGTGAGGAATTAGCAGCTGGAGATAGGACACAAGAAAATGCAGCATTTATTAGTTTTAATCAAAAATATATTAAGCTTCACTTGTGGAGCATTAAATATTTGTTTTAGTGCTCCACCTGCTGGTTTAAGTTGGCAAGAAATAAGTAGAAGGAACACATGGCTAGATAGCTCCACAAAGGACAATAATAAGCTCTGCTTATCCATCAAGTCTGGGGACTTTGTTTTTGTAATGTTGGGGTTTCATTTACTGCAGCAGTAAAGTGACACTGTCTTCCACACTCACAATATTACCAGGTGGAGGAGGAACATTAAAAAAAACTGCATATTTTATCATTTTTCATGTTTGTAACTTTAACCAAGATTTCTGTATTTTTTTCAGTGCTAAAAACAATACAAAAAATAAAGCACAAACACTATATAAGAATTACCTTTAAATTGAATTATGGCTTTCCTTCTTAAATTCCATAAAGATAAATTGGCGCTGAACAACTTTTTTGTCATTAGATATGTTAATATGTTAATTTAAATTATCTTTTAATTTGCAGCCAGGGCAGATCTTTTAAAACTGGTATTAAGCTCAGATTTGAAACCATAGCAACATTACTATGTTTGGAGTAAAGATTGCCAATAAACCAACCCCTTGCCGAATACTTAATCATCATTTGCAACACCTGTGCTTACTGTACTACACTACAGATTTTTACATGAAATTTTTGGGCTAAAAGATGGGGAGTCAGCTTATCCACAGGTGATGTGCTGTGCTGGCCCCTCCCTGTGTTGGAAGCATCCCAGAAAGCATAGCTACTAACAGGGCTGTGGAGTCGGTACAAATATCATCCGACTCTCCAGTTTCTGAAACCACCGACTCCAGGTACCCAAAAATTGCTCCGACTCCACAGCCCTCCTCACTCAGTCCAGCTGGAGTCCTCGCATCTGCCAAGGGGCTTCTCAGCTCACCTCTAGAGCTCCAGACTCACTGCGATCACTTGACAGTGAGCCTGGAGCTTTAACAGGGAGTTAAGAAGCTGCTGCGGTAGATGCAAGCTGGAGCGAGAATATATATATATATATATATATATATATATCCCCCTTATCATATATATATCATATCATACCCCCCATATAAACCCCGCCTGAATCAAGTGATTCAGTTGGCCATGGTAAACCTGCCCCTGGTATGTACAGTCCCAGTCCTACATAGAACTAGGCCATGTTCCTTTTTAATCACTGTAAGGCCTCTTGCACACTACATGCGATTCCGATTTTTATATATGTCTGATTTTTTTATTCCAATTAAAAAACAGCAGCATGCAGTACATTTTTTAATTGGAATCAAAAAATCAGATCAGATAAAAAATCGAAATCGCTTGTAGTGTACAAGAGGCCTAAGGCGTAAGAACCTGGGGTTCTAAATGACAATTTCCCTCAATGCATAACTCTTACTGATAAGTAATTACAGGTCATAAAACTCCGGTGTGGCTGCTAAATAAACATTATCGTTCACCTGAAGTAGTAAAAACTTTAGACTTTGATTTCTAACCAAAATACAGGAAAGTCCTATTGAGGATTAGGACTATAGATACTGTACAATTGTTTATCGCATTTGTTTATTTTTTACTTCTGATTTACTTCAGGTTTATTTTATTTTTTTCTACAGTGGTCTTCTTAGATAGTAAACAAAACGTTTAATTTGGCCAGAGATGTGTCTCTCAGCTTATAGGCTGGAGGCCACCTGACCGGCTCATTCCTAGATCAAGTTTAAAGACCACTGATATAAATGATTAGTAGACGTTTTAGTGGGATATGGTGTTCTTCATAACATGATTGTTCCTTGGACTTTGCTAAACATCTTTCTCATTTTGCATGGTTTTGTCTTTCCTCCAGCAGAGTGATCTGGACAGCACATACCCATCTCTGGATAAAGATATTCAGACTCCATATATACTGAGTTATCTGGCCAACAGTGGCCTTCTCCGGAGCCGCAGAAGTGTAGAGACCAGTACAGAGCTGAATAGTGTGGAGAGTCTGAGGAACCTGGAGGAAAATGAGGATGAACAGGCACATCCCAGCCCCCCATCCTCTTGTGGGGAGACTCTGCCATATGCCTCCACTCCAGAGCTAAGAAACGATAAGAACTCAAACAGAAATAGCCAGCCACAGAGCCACGAAACTCTAGACATTCTCAAAGAGACTCCCAGTCATTATCCACACCAGGACATGAAACCCACCAAACTGGAATTTGAGAAAGTGACCACAACAGAGTCCATAGAGGAGAGCCTCACTAACATACTTCTAGAAGAAAGTCCAGAGGACAAGGAACAGGTGTCTGTGAGTGGAGAAAGTGACAAGAAAGGTTCGTTAGCACACCGTCTTGAAGAAGTCCTAGATTTGATTAGATTGGAGGACGTCACAAGGCAGAAAATGAAGGACATGGAGCAATCTGTTCTAAACTTCAAAGAGAGAGTTATGGTGAGTAAGAGACTGAGGTTCCTGCAGTCCTGAAATAATATAGACTGTACAAAATTCATGTTGTATGTCCTGCAAAGCACTGGGCAGTTTTCTGCAGACTGTGCAGTGATGTCATTTCAACACTGCCTTAAAGGGAAACCGAGGTGAAATGGGCATGGAGGCTGCCATATTTATTTACTTTTAAACAATACCAGTTGCCTGGCTGTCCTCCTGATCCTGTGTCTCTAATACTTTTAGCCATATACCCTGAACAAGCATGCAGCAGATCAGGTACTCTGACTCAGCTGACTCAGGTTTTACTGGATTAGCCATATGCCTGTTCCAGGGCTGTGACTCAGACACTACTTATACCAGAAGATCAACATGGCTGCCAGGCAACCAGCATTGTTTACAAGGAAATAAATATGGCAGCCTCCATATCGCTCTCACCTCGGGTTCCCTTTAATGTGTTGCTGAAAGAAGAAGCAGTGTTGCCAATTAAAGCGGACCTGAACTCAGAACTTCCTCTCTGCTCTAAAAGATAAACAACAGCATAATGACCTTTAAAGAAAAACATTTTTTGTTACAGCTGATAGAAATCCTGCAGTAAATCTGCAGTGTGTCTATTTCCTGCTTTCATGGAAGCAGACATAGGGTTAACATCCTGTGTTTACAAATTAGCTGCTCTGACAAGATTCCTAAACAGACACCACTGAGAGATCAAATTACACTTGTTATTAATCACAGAGGAGGTGAAATTAGACAGGCTAAACTCTCTAAATACATACATGGTGCAATTCTCTGTCATACATGTTGAACACTTACCCGTGGGCCAAATCTGGCCCACTGAGCCATCAAATTTGGCCCGCAAGTGGTTTCCCTACTTTGCATTATGTTTGGCCTTCTTTAGACCACCATGGAAGTTATATTAGCGGTGAAGCCCTAGATCATCAGCGAAGAGAGGGAAAAAGCACTAGACAACAAGGAATTGTATAGGGGAGGGAGGGCGAACACTTATAATTCAGCGCAGGGAGATTTGGGTGCAGCCGGTGCCACCATAGGCCGTAATAGGAACTACGGCTATAGCAGGCACAGGGAGTAACTTCA
The DNA here is from genome assembly GCF_040937935.1 of Hyperolius riggenbachi. Lineage (NCBI taxonomy): Eukaryota > Metazoa > Chordata > Amphibia > Anura > Hyperoliidae > Hyperolius > Hyperolius riggenbachi. The sequence continues at coordinate 193,024,378 of NC_090657.1, forward strand.
GCTCCGGCAGAAGACGGAGCTGAAGGAATTATCTCATTCCCCATCATACATGGCAGCCTGGAGGGGGAATAGTACTTAATGGGGAACTTCATCCTAAACAAACTTACTGTCATCAATTTACATTAGTTATGCTAATTAGAATAGATAGGTAATATAATCTCTTACCTACCCTGTTTTAAAAGAACAGGCAAATGTTTGTGATTCATGGGGGCTGCCATCTTTGTCATGGAGGCAGCCATCTTTTTGGTTGAAAGGAGGCGACAAGGAGCAGGAGACACAGTTCGAACTATCCTGTGTCCTGATTACCCCTCCCAGCTGCACACGCTAGGCTTCAAATGTCAAATTCAAAATGTAAAAAAAACAATTGCACCAAAACAGCAGAATGAGAACAACAAAATCAGAAATCCCATCATGCTTTGCACAGCAACAGGGGAAAAAAGCCCGGGCAGTTTTCTTGTGTGCAGCTAAAAATTAGGCTTGTATAAGAGAAACAAAGTTCTGATGCTGTGAAACTGTTAAAGAAACACAAAGCCTTTTCAGTGCTGCTGAGTCGATTTTTAGTCCGGAGGTGCACTTTAACACGGCTAGGAACTTGTGCAGAAGCAGTATAAGCCATATACCGGCTGTATCCTGCGCCCAAGTCTCCTGCGCCCAAGTCTCCTGCACCGATACCTCACATACACAGGGAGGAGGCCACTTGACACCAGGGAACTGTATAGGGGAGGGAGGTTGGCCCACGAAATAATCCCAGTGTTTAGTTTCGGCCCACTTTGTATTTGAAATTGACACCCCTGCTCTATGTTTTCCTTCTGTCCTGTGCAAGAGTTCAGGTCCACTTGAAGGAGCTCCCTTTGCTTTGCTTGTAACCTGAGTAACATGTTAATGTCTTGGTGAGTTTAAGAGCTGGGCAGAAACCTCAAACACACACTGTTCTCCGTGAGACACCAGCCCATGTATGATGAACTTCCTAGAGATGTAAACGTTTAATATTGTTACATGACTTTAACTCCGAATTCTAACAGGCGGCCCTAACCCACAAAATGAAAACAAACCCTGAACTTCCCAGATAAGCCGCCACCTTGGGAGGAAAATTGGGGGTGGGCTTTCCTCCTTAGTGGATTATGATTGATGTACTTTGACTATCCCATCACCTGGGGAGGAAGGCGGGGTACTCTAGGAAAAGTTTATCATTGGACATATCTCCCAGAATCCATTTCTGCAGGCATTACATGGCTGACTAAGACACAGTTCATATATATGTGTGACTTGGCTCAGTGTTTCTGGTTACACGAAGGAGAGGTATCATTATTTGGTTTGAACAGTTAATGCCTTGACAAAGTTTTCTTATATGCACAGCCTATCTAACACTCCCCCTCCCCTTACCAAAGCACCCAGGAGGCATCTGTGCAGCAATCAAGTCCCCAAAGTCCTCACCCAGTTAGACCAGCACAACAGCCTAATGCCTGGTGCACACCATCCAATTTCCAGACAAATAGACAAGTTGAATTGATTATTTCCAATATGCCTGATCGGATTCCTACCACCATCCACCGGAGGCCAGTAATTCTGCTGGTGGAGAGGTGAGATTGCACATGGGAGGGGGAGGGGTTATTCAGGGGCATTACTAGAATGAAGCAGCCCTTCTAGATTGCAGGGGGGGGGGGGGGGGACTACTAACCTTCCCTTCCTCCAATACAGGGGATTATACTTCAGATTAGGTGTTTCTGTGGCTACTTGTTATGGGTGTGAAGTTCATGATGGCTACACTTGTTTTATGACCTTAGTAAGATGGGCCAAAGGCTGTGAAGGGCACCAAGGAAAGGCAAGGGGTAGGGTGTGAACATGGGAAGGGGGGGGGGGGGGCAAAATACCACTGGGGGGCCCCATGCATTTTAGCTATGCCACTGGATCTATTAGTTATTTCACTCATTACAATGCACATCAAGCTCTGACTTTGTGGCCCTTGGTTTTTGAGGGTTCTGTTGTTATTCTTTTTCTCACTGCTATAATTCTCCAAGCATTACAATTATAGACTGGTCATTTCTTGGTCAGAGGGCAAACAAGCAAAATCAGCAGGGGATCAAATACTTCTTCCCCTCACCGTACACACTAATCCTACACGTCCAGCTGTGTCAGCTATGGAAACTCCTCTAGAATTGCGTGAATGTAATGTTTCCTTCAGGGTTTCCACTGGAGCTGAATTGTTTATGTTGAGATGAATTCCATTATGAAGTGTGCATGTTTACATTTCACTAAAAAACAAATCAAACACCCACACTGCCATCCGTGAGAGGCGGCGGTGAAAGCTGTGATGAGGCCCGTCTGTTGTGAGACCACAATGATGGGTTTACCCCCTCTTCCTGCTGGGTAGTGTTGTCCGGATCATGAACGATTCGGATCTTTGATCCGAATCTATTTTATGAGTCGATCATCCGAATCATCAAAATGAGTGATTCGGATCGCAAAAGGGGCGGGGCCAGAAGCGACACGCCGCCTCTCAGCGGGCAGCGGGGTCCTGGAAGCAGAGCAGAGATGGATCGCTCTGTTGGGAGGGGAGCCAGCCTTGCAGGGACAGCAGGTAGATGAGAGAGAGGGGACGTGGGTGCCACTGCCAGATATGTGTAGAGCACACATACTGGCTAAAACTGCTGCTGATTACAGGCCGTCTGTTCCGTAGTTGTGCTGCACAGTGACCACATTGGAAGCTTTTAGCTCAGCACAGCTCAGTAACTTTGCAGGCACTGTGATTTCAGGGCAATATGATCCTCCTGCACCCGACACTTAACAGCTGCACTTATCTTCAGGGAATGCTTTCTTTCACTGTGCGTTTGCATGCAAAGTACACAGATGAGCATATAGGTGAAATACATGTAAAACATATGATTGCAGCATGTGGGTATTGTGTGCAAATATTTCTGCTCTCTGCTCGTCCCTTCTCTGTCCACTCCCTGCCCTCTGTCCATCTTCTCCCCTTCTCTGTGTGTCCACCCCCTCCCCTTCTGTCCACAGCAGGGAAAGACCTGTCCTGCTAGTCATTTCACCCCGAATGCTTCGGTAGTAAAATGATCCGAGATTCGGATCAAAGATACGGATCTTTTCAATGATCCGATTCGAATCATCCGGATCATTGAAAAGATCCGAACTTCCCATCTCTACTGCTGGGGTCTGTCACGTTATCAACACCCTATCAGATTTTACCTTGCATCTTTTCACGCCCTTTAGAGTGATGATTCCTGATTGGTTGCCTAGAGTGCCTGTTATTTGCATATTGTTACATTGTAGCCATGTGTTTGTTTCCCCACAGACGAGTAAACCTGTTCACCCGTCACATTCCTCAGTGGACAGCTTGACGGTGGAGACAGCACTAGAAAGCTTCGACTTCCTGAATACAGACTTCAGCGCCGATGACATGTCGGTGTTTGGCAGCGTCCGCACGCACAGCAAGAGGTAAAGCACACATCGTGTCTTTGTAGTGGCTCCAAATATTCCCAGCATTTCCTGTGTCAGGAGGGAGGAAGATTGCAAATTACTGCATTGCTTTTGCTTTTCCCCCTCCAAAAAAGTCGCTAAAGGTGATGTATACTTCCCTATACTGTTGCATGGCTCTGAGTTAGGTGTATGCCTCTCGTGTGGCCGATGGCAAGCTGGTAGTCAAGAACTAATGCTACATTGACCTGCAGGAGGCTGCCATCTTCATTCTCTTATAAACAATGCCAGTTGCCTGGCCATCATGCTGAGCTTTTGGCTTTGGTTGTGTTTGAATCACACACCTGCAACAAGCATTGAGGGGGTGGGGGGGCATTATTAGGGTGTGGCAGGGGTGTGGGTAAAGTGTCCCTCTTTCTTATCTGAAAAAAGTCGGTAGGTATGCATCTTTTCCTCACCCCTTGTAGCATCTGCATATGTTCTTATTTTACATTTTTTCATAAAACATCTAAATCCAAGTATATATGTGAACCTCCTCTTACATCCCCCCATGCACTTGGAAAGTGTTGACCTCCACAGGTGCCTGTACCTTGTGACACCAGGGCATGTAGTGACGTCGCTGGTGTCACGTGGTGCTGGCACATGGCCTCCAGTGTCGCCAGACTCTGGAGGAGGCCAGGATTTGCGTTGGAGTGACCGATGAGCCTTCAACACTGCACATGTGCATGGAGACACATAGGCACTTTGGGAGACATCGGCTTGGGGTCCGTCGGTTATCAGAATATCAAACACCATTACCAAACACCTGATTGAGCCCTTGTGATGGAGAATTTCCAGTACGCCTGAAAGATTTATTGGATGGCCATGTAGCGGTATCGATTCTCCTTCAAATTATCGGATCAAAAGGTCGATCACAAGATTTTCCCCTTTTTATCTCTTTCTTGCTCTCAGAAGCCATTTTCTGCTAAGAAAGTGTTTTATTGTTGGAATTTCTTATCAGTGAGGGTCACACTGTAGTCCCTTCCTGTCTGAGTCAGGACTGAGTCAGCCACTTACATACCTGATATTTAACTCTTTCAGGCAGAGAAAGAAAAAAAGGAACACAGCATAGTTATTTGTGTGCTAGGCACTGTCCATACACATGTCACATGTAAGTTCGGGTATCCTTTAAATCTAGTTCTGTCCCATTTGTGTGATGTCTAGAATCATTCGGGTTTTGTTATGTAAAAGTGCCTCAGCGAAAAACATCAATAAATAGAAACCATATTTCTTCCTTCCCTTCCCATGGCAGAATCTGGAAGGACTTCTGTTGTGGTTCATCCTCTGAATTGCCGTCACGCAGTGCTTAACAACCGAGTGACAAACATACAGACTCCCGTTCGGGTGCCCTTGTAGTTATTATATATTATTTTTATTGGTTTATAAAGCGCCAACATATTATGTGGTGTTGTACACATTAATAAACAAACATGGGGTACATAGTAATACAGACATTGGTGTACAACAAATATGGAAACTGGTATAAAATACAGAATTGGTAATAACGGTGACAAATGTACCATGATGAATAAAATGTAGAACACATTCCAAGACACAAAAGGTTGAGAGAGCCCGACCCTTGCAAACGTATAATCTAAAGGAATAGGGGTGTTTATAGGCCAGTATGTAGATCTGCAAGGCAGATAGTAAAATATAACATAACATTTGTTTAACATATCAAAATGGTAGGTATATAAACAGCAATAAAACATGGATTCCATGATCATGTGGAGATAAACTGTACAACCTGTGGCCTAACACTCGTTTCATAGCATTACTGCTACTTCTTCAGAGGCATAGAAGTGCTGATACTGCATGCAAATTGAGATAAAACCATAATATGCAAGCATAACATAGTTTTCAATCATTTTTTTTTTATAATTGATTTTATTATTGGGGAAAAATTTACCACACATGTGTGGTACATTGGTCAGATTTTTTACACCAGTCAGTCACATCAGTCACACCAGTGAGCCAACACTTCTGTGAACCAAGACACAGCATCTAAGATCTCAAAGTACTTATTCTTAACCTCCCTGGCGGTACATTTCTGTCTGGAATAATGAGTCAAAAGAGGTACATTTTTTTCAAGAATTTTAAACCTCCAATCCAACTAACTTACCAATCCTATCTAACCTCCAATCCTATCTAACTTACCAAAATATATCAGAATAAAAGCCTGGTGTAACGATCGGTGTAACACAGAGAGGATCTGATCATTGGTGATCTGCAGTATCACCGAAAATACAGATATATACCCGATTATTGATGATCTGCAGTATCACCGATAATCAGATATATTTCTAACCTCTGGACACTTGAGTAATATGAGTGCTTGGTGCAACCGTAATACTTTGAGGAGAGCACCCGTATAGAGGGTGCAAGGCAGAAAGAGATACTGCTCAGAGAACAGGTTCCTTCCAATGGTCAGATGCTCCCCAAGGGGCGGAGCCAGGCTGAGAGTGGGAAGGACCAGAGAGTGAGTGACACCAATGGTGAAGTGTCACTGACAGGTCTGTGAACTATCTCCAAACAGGGAATATAGTTCTCGAGGTCGGACAGGCCAGGTCGGCAACAGACAGACAGATCAGATACAGAGACAGGAGACAGATTCGGAATCTTAAGACAAGCAGGGTTCAGCAACAGAGTATCAGATATAGCGAAGTACCAAATTAGAGATCAAGAGAGTGGTCAGGAAAGCAGAAAGTCATAACAGATAATAACAATGCCTAGTCTTAGGTGTGAGCTCCGTGATCATCAACACCCTGGAACTAGTCTGATATATAACAGAGTGATAATACAGTTCCCTAGTCTTGGGTGTGAGTTCCTTGATCATCAACACCCTGGAACTAGTCTGAAGTATAACAGAATGGTAATACAGTTCCCTAGTCTTGGGTGTGAGTTCCTTGATCATCAACACCCTGGAACTAGTCTGAAGTAATAACAGAATGGTAATACAGTTCCCTAGTCTTGGGTGTGAGTTCCTTGATCATCAACACCCTGGAACTAGCCTGAAGTAATAACACAGAAAATATCACAGATACTGACAAGGTCTGAGTGCTACCACGTAGTGATCGCAACGCCATACACCAGAGAAATGACCAGCACCCAGTATATATACACAAGCGCTCTCCGGCGCCTCCCCTAAGTGCTGTACCAATGAAACCTGATAGAATTGTCAGCTGATCGGCTGGATCACCTGACACCCTTCTGACTGTCATAAAGGCTCTGCCTCTCAGCGCGCGCGTCCTTCTGAACCTGTGTGGACTATCAGTCCCAGCCACACCAGACATGTGTTGTAATGTATCTGCTGGTTTGAACGCGGGGCCAGCCGCACCGCTGTCAGAGCATGCGGCGGTTTCCCCGCGTTCAGCCATACTGCTAGTGGTAGGCCCATGCGTGCAAACCGCCGCGTCGGGCGCAGAATCCGCCGTCTTGTTCACTGGGCATGCGGCGGTTTCTCCATGCTCCGTCAGGCTAGTGGATGCAGGCCCATGCACGCAAGCTGCCATGTTGGACGCGGAATTAGCCGCCTTACTCTGAGTACTCGCTGCGGATTTTCCGCGTTTTCTCACACCTGGTAGACATTCTGCATATAAATAAAAGACTGGAACACAAAATTGTTGAAATAATTACATTTATCAATAAAGTTAAAAGATAGCAAAACTGTACAAATAAGGCAGCAGATTATATATACAGGATGTACATGCAGTACAGTATATAACTAATACACCTGCCGTGTGTGGTATATCTTGAAACAGGGAACGGCACACAGGGCAACATTACAGTCAGGCAGTACATTCGGGATTCCTTACTGATTTTTTTCCCTTTGGCATCGGTTTTGCTGCAGCAAACCACATACATCCTGGTTGGTGCATTTTTTTTGGGGGGGTGGTACTTCATGCAGATGCATTCGCAAACTTTCCAGATAAAGTCCACATGCGTTGCTGGCCTGTACAGAATGTACGCATTCCAAAGAGACTGTTCAAGCAGATGTCTAAATATTTTTTTTATAGTATTTTTTCTGTTGTTTGCGGACTGTGGGGTAGAACCTCATCTCTCGGTCGGCTCTGTCCACCGCACCCATTGTGTGTTTATAGTCCAAGATGACTTGCGGCCTGTCGACGACTTTACCCCCTCTAGTTCTTGTGGTGACGGTTGAGGGCAGTGCAGTTTCTAGGCTAAAATGCACCCAGGGCGAGGGTGTAAAAATTGCGCCCCCCCCCCCCGGAGCAAGGTATGGGTGCCCGCAGTATAGGTTAGCCAGGTCTAGTTTCACTTAGTATAGGTCCCCCCAGTATAGGTAGCCAAGAATAGGTACCCCAGTATAGGTAGCCAGGCATAGGTGAGCCAGTATAGTTGCCCCCAGTATAGGTTAGATAGGCAGGCGCCCCCGGTATAAGTTAGATAGGTAGGTGCCCCAGTACAGGTTAGCTAGGTGGGTGCCTCTAATATAGGTAGCCAGAATAGTTGCCCCCAGTATAGGTCATTTAGGTAGGTGTCTCCAATATAGGTAGCCAGTATAGTTGTCACCTGTATAGGCTAGCTAGGTAGGTAGGTGCCCCCAATACAGGTTAGATAAGTGCCCCCAGTATAGGTTAGATAAGTAGCTGCCCCCCCCCCGTATAGGTTAGATAGGTAGCTGCCCCCCAGTATAGGTTAGATAGGTAGGTTCCCCTCAGTATACGTTAGATAGGTAGGTGCCCCCCAGTATAGGTTATATTAGGTAGCTGCCCCCCCTTCCAGTATAGGCTAGATTAGACAGGTGCCCCCCAGTATAGGTTAGATAGGTAGCTGCCCCCCAGCATAGGTTAGATTAGGTAGGTGCCCCCCAGTATAGGTTAGATAGGTAGCTGCCCCCCAGTGTAGGTTAGATAGGTAGCTGCCCCCCAGTGTAGGTTAGATTAGGTAGGTGCCCCCCAGTATAGGTTAGATAGGTAGTTGCCCCCCAGTGTAGGTTAGATTAGGTAAGTGCCCCCCAGTATAGGTTAGATTAGGTAGCTGCCCCCCAGCGTAGGTTAGATTAGGTAGGTGCCCCCCAGGAAAGGTAGCTGCCCCCCAGTGTTGGTTAGATAGGTAGCTGCCCCCCCAGTGTAGGTTAGATTAGGTAGGTGCCCCCCAGGATAGGTTAGATAGGTAGCTGCCCCCCAGCGTAGGTTAGATTAGGTAGGTGCATCCCAGGATAGGTAGCTGCCCCCCAGTGTTGGTTAGATAGGTAGCTGCCCCCCAGCGTAGATTAGATTAGGTAGGTGCCCCCCAGGATAGGTTAGATAGGTAGCTGCCCCCCAGCATAGGTTAGATTAGGTAGGTGCCCCCCAGGATAGGTTAGATAGGTAGCTGCCCCCCAGCGTAGGTTAGATTAGGTAGGTGCCCCCCAGGATAGGTTAGATAGGTAGCTGCCCCCCAGCGTAGGTTAGATTAGGTAGGTGCCCCCCAGGATAGGTTAGATAGGTAGCTGTCCCCCATAATGGAGGGGGGGGGAAGCACCGTAGCCGCGGGGAGGGCAACCTGACCTCTCCCGGGCCGCCCTCCGTGCACCCCCCTCAGATGTATAGTGAGCAGCAGCAGCCAGGGAGGGAGCGCCGTATACAACATACCTCCCTGGCTCCAAGCGCTGCTCTCTCGCCGCCGGTCTTCTTCTCCCATCTGCCTACACGCGTATACATACGCTGCTTCCGGCTAAACAGGAAGCAGCGTGTGTATAAGCGTGTATGCAGAGAGAAGAAGACCGGCGGCGAGAGAGCAGCGCTTGGAGCCAGGGAGGTATGTTGTATACGGCGCTCCCTCCCTGGCTGCTGCTGCTCACTATACATCTGAGGGGGGAGCACGGAGGGCGGCCCGGGAGAGGGAGGGAGAGGTCGGGTTGCCCTCCCCGCAGCTACGGTGCTTCCCCCCTCCATTACAGCGCCCCCCTCCCAACAGCGCCCCGGGCGGTGGCACGCCCCGCACGGGGCTAGAAACGGGCATGGTTGAGGGGTCATGGATTGTGCTGAGGGCACGCACGTCCTTCTTGTCCCGCCAGCGAAGAGTCATCATTTTTCCTTTCTGCCAAGCCACAATGTCACCAGTTTTGAGGGTTTTTTTTAGCGAAAGTTGCTGGCATCTCTCACCTGTTGGGCCTAACAGTGCCGTAGGCATCCGTTTTCATTTTTATCAAAAATTCAAACAGTTGCAGGGAACTGTAAAAGTTATCTGTGGTCACACAGTAGCCTTTGTTCAGCAATGGGTCCATCAAAGACAGCAATGATGATGCCTCACAAATTTTCTTCAGCTTTGGCGCAGGGTGGGTGGACTTATCAAAGGTGGTGTTGTCTGAAAAGTGACGTTATTTTATTATCAGTCCAAAACAGTATTCAGACTTTACCGTGTCAAAGAAGGGGGTAGCTATGATCTTGTTTGTAGACCAATACCACTTCTGCAGGGGATTCCCCACCACCCCCTGCAGAATAATTAGTCCGAGGAAGAGCCATAAGTCCACCACTGATTGTGTAGGTAGAAAAAAACTTGTCTTGTAAAAGTAATACCTTTTAAAGGGAACCTTAACTCTAAAATAAACATGAGTTTTACTTACCTGGGGCATCTACCAGCCCCCTGCAGCCATCCTGTGCCCTCGCAGTCACTCATGGCTCCTCTGGTGCCCCGCTGCCAGCTAGTTTCGTTTTTGCGGACTGGGAGGTGGCCAGCCACCATGCGTATGTTTTTTACACATTCCTGCTGGTGCAGGAAGCTATTGCAGACATCAACAAGTACATTTTTACGCGTTATGGGTGTAATACGCATGGCGGCCGGCTGACTCCAAGTCAGCAAAAACGAAACTAGCTGGCAGAGGGGGACCAGAGGAGCCATGGGTGACTGCGAGGGCACAGGATGGCTGCAGGGGGCTGGTAGATGCCCCAGGTATTTAGAGTTAAAGTGAACCTAAAGGCATAAAAAAAATGAGATGAACTCACCTGGGGCTTCCCTCAGCCCCCTGCAGCCGATCGGTGCCCTCGCAGCTCCGCTCCGATGCCTCTGGACCCGCCAGCGACGACTTCCGGTTTCGCCGTCACCGGCCGACAGGCATGGGAACGCGAGTATATATCGCCCCCTATGCTGCTATTGCGGCCAGGAGTGATTGTTCACGTTCCCAGCCTGTATATTGCCCCCTATGCTGCTATTGCGGCCAGGAGCCGCAATAGCAGCATAGGGGGCGATATACAGGCTGGGAACGCGAACAATCACTCGCGTTCCCATGCCTGTCGGCCGGTGACGGCGAAACCGGAAGTCGTCGCCGGCGGGTCCAGAGGCATCGGAGCGGAGCTGCGAGGGCACCGATCGGCTGCAGGGGGCTGAGGGAAGCCCCAGGTGAGTTCATCTCATTTTTTTTTTTTTTTTTTACTTAAGGTTATCTTTAAGGTTCCCTTTAAAAGGTTTTACTTTTACAAGACTGTTTTTTTTTCTACCTACACAATCAGTCTGAAAAATTGATTGCAATTCTTGAATTGAAAAGATATTTTAAATATTGTATGGTGTGTGGCCACCTTTAGAGTATAAAGTAGGACAATACTGTCTGGAAAAACAGACATGGTCTTGTGTCAGAATATCAGTAGTGATCCTAATAGTTGGCCTGCTAAGGTCCAGCAGTAGTATGTGTCCATCTGTATTAACGGCCGCACTAGTGAAGTATCAGGGTCGAGCTACAGCTCACCGCACGCAAATTAGAAGCATCACATATAACTTAAGAGTGCACGCTATGCTTCAAGGACCACACAGAGAGAAGCAGCAGATGAGGAGAGGTGGCAGAAGTGAGTGAGGAGAGTTGCAGAGCAGAAGCAGCAGATGAGGAGAGCTGGCAAGAGCGAGTGATGAGAGTTGCAGAGCAGAGGTAGCAGATGAGGAGAGCTGGCAGGAGCGAGTAAAGAGAGATGCAGAGCAGAGGCAACAAATGAGGAGTGGTGGCAGGAGCAAGTGAAGAGAGTTGCAGAGCAGTGGAAGCAGACGAGGAGAGCTGGCAGGAGTGAGTGAAGAGAGTTGCAGAGCAGAGGCAGCAGATGAGAGCTGGCAGAAGCGAGTGAAGAGAGTTGCAGAGCAGAGGCAGCAGATGAGGAGAGCTGGCAGAAGCGAGTGAAGAGAGTTGCAGAGCAGAGGCAGCAGATCAGGAGAGCTGGCAGGAGTGAGTGAAGAGAGTTGCAGAGCAGAGACTGCAGACGAGGAGAGCTGACAGAAGCGAGTGAAGAGAGTTGCAGAGCAGAGGCAGCAGATGAGGAGAGCTGGCAGGAGCGAGTGAAGAGAGTTGCAGAGCAGAGGCAGCAGATGGGGAGAGCCGGCAGGAGTGAGTGAAGAGAGTTGCAGAGCAGAGGCAGCAGACGAGGAGAGCTGGCAGAAGTGAGTGAAAAGAGTTGCAGAGCAGAGGCAGCAGATGAGGAGAGCTGGCAGGAGCGAGTGAAGAGAGTTGCAGAGCAGAGGAAGCAGATGAGGAGAGCTGGCAGAAGTGAGTGAAGTGAGTTGCAGAGCAGAGGCAGCAGACTAGGAGAGCTGGCAGAAGTGAGTGAAAAGAGTTGCAGAGCAGAGGCAGCAGACGAGGAGAGCTGGCAGGAGTGAGTGAAGAGAGATGCAGAGCAGAGGCAGCAGATGAGGAGAGCTGGCAGGAGCGAGTGAAAAGAGTCGGAGAGCAGAGGCAGCAGATGAGGAGAGCTGACAGAAGCGAGTGAAGAGAAATGCAGAGCAGAGGTAGCAGATAAGGAGAGCTGGCAGGAGCGAGTGAAGAGAGTTGCAGAGCAGAGGCAGCAGATGAGGAGAGCTGACAGAAGCGAGTGAAGAGAGTTGCAGAGCAGAGGCAGCAGATGAGGAGAGCTGGCAGGAGCGAGGGAAGAGAGTTGCAGAGCAGAGGCAGCAGATGAGGAGAGCTGGCAGGAGAGAGGGAAGAGAGTTGCAGAGCAGAGGCAGCAGATGAGGAGAGCTGGCAGGAGCGAGGGAAGAGAGTTGCAGAGCAGAGGCAGCAGATGAGGAGAGCTGGCAGAAGTGAGTGAAAAGAGTTGCAGAGCAGAGGCAGCAGACGAGGAGAGCTGGCAAGAAGCGAGTGAAGAGATTTGCAGAGTAGAGGCAAGAGTCTAGGTAATGAGATAGATTGCAGATACGAGGATATCACAGTAATCGAGGTAAGATAATCAAAGCGTGAACCAGGAGTTTGGTGGTCGCTGGGAAGAGTAAGGGACATATCTTAGAAATGTTGACCAGATGGAAGAGGCAGGATCTTCACTCATCTAGTGGAAATGTGCAACTCATGGAAGTGAGGATCACTGGACCTGCATTACGGGAATTAACTGGTCGGTGATGGTGGACAAAATAGGCAATATTTGCACCCCAGCATCACCCATACACTGAAATGTTACTTAGCAAAGGTTGCATGCTTGCTGTACACATTCCTGCTCTCCTGATCACATTACAGGCATGTGAGGAATCCATGTGACCTTGCCAGTCACGTGACGTGTCTCAGTTTGGCCAGCGGTGCTGACATGTGTTTTGCAATGTTTTCCAGTAATGGCACCATCAGCGAGACCCCCATTCCCACCTTCCATTCTAGCACTGAACTGGATCAGGGTGGAAAGAGCACAGGACACGAGGACCTGGACACCCTTCTGTCTGTCCACTTGGAAATCTGTAAAGCACTGCTAAAGGTAGGCAACTCTGGTCTATCTTATTTACATCAGGCTATGAAAGTAAACTGGATGTAGATCCCACATGCTCAGTAATGTGGTAGAACATGGGCAGATCATTTCATGCAGTTATGTAACACATGTCTTACAACTTCAGCTTAGTTATGCAGGTCAAAGCAAGAAGTTTTGAATCGGGATGGTACCATTGATTGGCTAACTTAAAGGGATACTGTAGGGGGGTCAGGAGAAAATGAGTTGAACTTACCCGGGGCTTCTAACGGTCCCACGCAGACATCCTGTGTTGGCGCAGCCACTCACCAATGCTCCAGCCCCGCCTCCGGTTCACTTCTGGAATTTCAGACTTTAAAGTCTGAAAACCACTGCGCCTGCGTTGCCGTGTCCTCGATCCTGCTGATGTCATCAAGAGCGCACAGCGCAGGCCCAGTATGGTCTGTGTCTGCGCAGTACACTCCTGGTGACATCAGCGGGAGCGAGGACACGGCAACGCAGGCGCAGTGGTTTTCTGACTTTAAAGTCAGAAATTCCAGAAGTGAACTGGAGGCGGGACCGGAGCATCGGTGAGTGGCTGCGCGGGCACAGGATGTCTGCGGGGGACCATTAGAAGCCCCGGGTAAGTTCAGCTCATTTTCCCCCGACCCCCTACAGTATCCCTTTAAAGAGAACCTGAACTAAAAATAACCATATACAGGTCATACTTACCTCCTGTGTAGTCTACCACTCAATCTCTTTCTCCTCTCCTGCATCCCATTTGTCCACTGTGATCAATGGGTTTCTCCATCCTCCATTTTAAAAATGGCCATTACACCCTAACAGCTTCCTGGTCAGCACTCTGTTAAACTGTAATATCATCCACTTGAGCCATAGGGAAACATGGACATTAATTGCACATTCAGTTGTAACTGACAGCTGCTGATATATAACTGACAGCAACTGGTCTATTTCAGTTCTGACAAAATATTATCAGAACTGGAAAGGATCACTGTAAGAAGAAAATGGTGAGCCTCTGAGAGAATCTGCTGGTGAGGTTAGTATCTAATATTTATTTACAGCTACATCATGTGTTTATTTTCCCTTTAAAAGAAAACGGTTTCGGCTAATAAGCCTTTTTCAGACTATTCCTGTATACTGACAGGATGTTTGAACACACAGCTAATATATATTTGAACATCACAGAGCGGTGCAAAGACTGAGACAGAGACTTGCAAATATAAGTTAAGCTACGTACACACGTGGTAACCGTTGCCTGGAAAGGCCGATAACTACCGCTTCATCCAATTATTGTTTATGTGTGCACAGAGGCTGTTTATCGATATTTCTCGGGAATCAGTAAAGATCCCTCCTGTCGAATGCTTAAAGGATACGTCCAAGGAGAATAAAAAACAAAAATCCACTTACCTGGGGCTTCCTCCAGCCCCTGGCAGCCATCCTGTGCCCTCGCCGGTGGCTCCCGGTCAGTTCCGCTGCAGATGCCGACCTCGACAGGTCAGATTCCTATGCTCTCCACCGTGCAGGTCACGTGGTCACGCTGACGTCATCAGGACTGTACTGTGCAGTAGTTCTGCGCCTGCATAGTACCCTCCTGATGATGCCGATTGTGGTCCCTCCAGCCCTCTCCATAACAACAGAACACATCGCTAGCCTCAAGGCTAGGGGTGAGTGAACAACATTGTTCCTTAAATTGTAGCTTGAGGGATTGTTTCTTGATCCCCAACAAGCGACAGTACTCGCATGTTTGTACTTAGCTTCAATGTCATTGAGATGTCTTAAAGTGGACCTGAAGATTGAGAAAGGAAAAAAAAGGAATTTCCAGGGGCTTTTGCCAGCCCTCTGCAGCCGCTCTGTGCCCGTGACATTACCAAACGATCCTCCGGTCCCCCACCATGGCTTACTTTAGTTCTCGACGACTTGCAAGTCGACATCCACTGTGCCCATGTGGACGTGGTTGGGAGTGTCTGGTGCAGTATGAGAAAATCTCTACTTCATCTGCGCTCCAGGCAACGTAAGCATAAACAAGGACTATTGCTAAAACCGAAAGTGAGCCGAGGCAGAGGACTGGAGGATCGTTTGGTAATGAGGACACGCGGCCAGGGCTGCGCAGGCACAGTAGACGACAACTGCTAGTACCGAAAGTGAGCCGCGGCAGAGGCCCGGAGGATAATTTGGTAATGTTGCAGACGCAGGGTGGCTGCAGGGGACTGGCAAAAGCCCCAGGTAAGTGAAACTCTTTTTATTATTCTTCAGGCTTCCTTAAATTACAACCAGACATCAGAGACATCTTGAAAGGATGTTTGCTAATTTATGACAAATAGATAAGAGCCTTTGTTTACTTAAACATGCACAAGCAGCAGAGAAAGAGCAACCCACAGTACAGTAAGATTGACCGTTTGATTCGATCATTTTATCAGATCAGGGGGAAATCAGTCGTGTTCCATTCTGCTCAATCGATGGAAATTGGCTGATATTTGGGTGAATGGACCAATTTACTCGTTCGGCAGGATGGAAAGTATCGGCTGATCATTAATGAATTGGTTACTGTTCTCAGTGTTCTCCCCGGAGTTTCTTTTTTTTTTCAACCGGGTGGCAAGAAAAATTAGATGGGTGGGGCATGACAGAGAAATACAGGGCTGGCACTTCCAGAGGGGCAGTCTGGGCTATTGCCCAGGGCCCCCAGAGCTGGCTGATGGGCCTTCATTTCTCCCCCTCAATTGATAGTGTTTCCCCAGGCCCCTGCAGAGTATGAGTGCGCTCCTCTGCCAATTAACTGCTGAGTGATGCTGTGTGCACATCAATTCACACGCAGAGAAATACACACAAGACAGACAGACACTCACACATACATACACACAGAGCCACAGGCACACACACACTCCTCAGACAGGAGCAGCTTACCTTCAGCATGTGTAGAAGAGGTGGGGCAAGCCAGGAAAGCAGTGAATAATAATGTATAGGCCTGATGCACATATGTGCTGTGGGAGAGCAGTGCTTCTTCCCCATAGAGTTTGCTGCCTGAATTACATGATTCAGGTTTGCATGTTGGTAATTCAGGCAGCAAACTCTAGGGGGCAGCAGTGCCATAAACTGGTTTAGCTGACCATCTTTCTCACACTCTCTCCCATTCTGTTGCTGCTGACTTGGGACCAGAGAGCGGTGAGTGTGTGATCCTGCCTCCTAATTTTTACTCACTTCTCCTGGCTGGCCTTGGCTCCTTTGCATGTGCTGCCCTGATAAGAGAGCCATAACAGCCGGACACTCACATCATTTCAATTGACACAGTATTGATTTTTGGTTTTAAAGAGGAACTGTAACGCCAAAACGGCCCCTGGGAGGTACTCACCTCGGGTGGGGGAAGCCTCAGGATCCTAATGAGGCTTCCCACGCCGTCCTGCGTCCCTCGGGGGTCTCGCTGTAGCCCTCCGTGCAGTCCGGGCAGCGGTGACGTCATTATTTACCTTCCTGGCTCCTGCGCAGGCGCTCTGATGCCTCTCGGCGCCGAAGTAGGCGGAAATACCCGATCGCCGTCGGGTCTGCTCTACTGCGCAGGCGCAAGTTTCCGGCGCCTGCGCAGTAGAGCGGACCCGACGGAGATCGGGTATTTCCGTCTATTTCCGTGCCGAAAGTCGCCACAGCGCCCCCGCTGGAGCCAGCAAAGGTAAATATTGAACTGACAGTCGGCACAGTCGCCGGCTGTTCGGAGGGCTGCGGCGAGACCCCCGTGGGACAGAGGACGGCGTGGGAAGCCTCATTAGGATCCGGAGGCTTCCCCCACCCGAGGTGAGTACCCCCCAGGGGAGGTTTTTGTTGTTACAGAGTCTCTTTAAAGCTTGGAGGCACAACGATAGTGAAGGAGAACTGCATGAGATCTCGCTTGCAGTGTGTGGGCGCCACTAGTCGATCAACCACTCTGTGGTCGCCAAATAACGTTAGTCGCTGATTTACTCAGTGGAAAATTAAGCACTGTATGGGTACCTTATGCCTCTGATGTCCTGTTGTAATTTAGGGATCTGAATGGCATTTAATTATATTTGCAAAAAAAGTATCTGTACCGCTTTCTGATGTTAAAATGTACCGTATATAAGCTGTGTGTTCCAATATCTTGTCAGTCTACGGGAATAGAGTCTGAAAAAGGCTTATTAGCCCAAAGCTTTCTCTTCTTTGTTGGCTGATAAATGGTATCATCCTGATTCAATGCCTGCTTTTCTGTTATGCGGGTCACAAATGCTAGTTTGAAGGAAGAAGTCATGTGATGTTACCGTATTCTATTTCTTCTTTGCAGAAACTGACTTCCAGAAGCACAGCTCGAATCATCCAGAACCACCTTGTGGAGGAGCTCTCCTGGCAGAGGGAAGTCCTGGAAGACCTGTCCATTATTTATTTCCAGAAGGCCGAAGAGAAGGTTTCTATTGAGGACAGTATGTACAACCCTCTTTTTTCTGGCTACATACCATGTTTCCCCGAAAGTATGACATCCCCTGAAAGTAAGCCCTAGCATATATTTCGAGCATGCTCGAAATATAAGACATCCTCCTAAAATAAGACCTAGTGGCAGCGGCAGTCCCGTTCCCCCCCCCCCCCCTTCCTTCCCCCACCGCCCCCCGCATTACCTCCTGCACCAGCCCCCTCCTCCAGAAAGAACGATCCCAGTATTCCGCAGCTGCTCTGCCCGGCAGCATAATTCAAACCGCAGATTAGCGGTCAACTGTAATAAAGGCAGCTAAAGTATCAGTATAACAGCGCCATATCACTGTAACAGCGCCTCCTTATACTTCCTATGAAGAGCCTATGTCACTTCCTGTACACGGAGGCGCTGATACAGTGATACGGCGCTGTTATACTGATACTCTAGCTGCTGTTACAGTTCACCGCTAATCTGCGGTTTGAATTATGCCGCCGGGCAGATGAGCTGCGGAATACTGGGATCGGTCTGTCTGGAGGAGGGGGCTGGCAGGAGGTAATGCAGGGGGGTTAGGATTACACTGGCTATGTTCTGGGGGATCTGTCTATGGAAGATGGTGGTCTGGCTATACACAAGAGGGGGGGGGGTATCTGGCTAAACACAAGGGGGGAGGGGAATCTGGCTATACACAAGGGGGGGGGGGAATCTGGCTATACAACAAGGGGGCTCTCACTACCCCCAGAAAAAATAAGATCTCCCCGAAAATAATCCCTAACCTAATTCTTTATGGAAAAATTAATATTAGACAGTGTCTTATTTTCGGGGAAACACGGTAACACTAACATCAGCCTTAATGTGAACCTGAAATGAAAATAAACTTGTGAGATAATTCTATGTGTAGTACGGATGATAAATAGAACATTAGTAACTTGGAAAGCAGTCTTATATTTTTATTTTTAATTTAATGGCTTTATTTTTAACATTGCTTCAGTCACAGTTGCTGTTTAGAATCCACACTCTGCCTTGTTAAGCTGAAATAAAAGTAACGACCTTTAAACCTTACTGCAGTTAATCCTCGTTGAAAGCCTTATCTCACTGTTTCTAAGGTACATACACACGTCGGATTTTTCCAAACGATCGGCCGTTTGGATGTCTGAACGACCGGTCATTTGGACATCAAATCGGGCATGTGCGGATCTGTCAAAACCAGTCTTATCAACTGAACGACCGTTTATACACACGTCCGATTTGACGTCCAAACGACCAGTCGTTTGGAAAAATCCGACGTGTGTACGCAACTTTTAACTGTTTTAGTCTCAATGTACTTTTCAGAAAATCAGACTGAATTTGACAAGCTCTTTTGCATAGATAACAACTCTAGTTTTTTTATGCTTACTGCACTGGAAAACAGAAAGGAACTTCAGAGAATTTCTTGCTATGTACCTCTTTTTATCTCATCTCACATGTCACTTCAGATTCCCTTTAAGAAATACAAGAAATGACTCATAAATCTTCATCAATGCAGTTTGCATCTCTTATACCGATACATTGGAAGTGTTCCTATACCCCAACTCTGAGAGACTCTGTCAACATACAAAATATGGAGAAACTCCCACTGATATAACATGACAGACAATAACAAAACTGGGAAACGTGGTATTAGTGGTTCTCCTTTGTGTAAACAAAATTCAGAAGCTTGATGCTATCAGATGAGAGCCGCCTTGGCTTTATCTCTCAATTGCCTTCTTTTCTGTGAGTCGGGTCATTTTGCTGCCTGCTAGACGCAGCACAGTGCCTGATTTGGCCACAATGTTAACTATGGATATATAGGTGCAGCCCATATCACAATATACCGTATATACTCGGGTATAAGTCGCAAAATTTAGGACTGACCCAAAGTACAAAAGTGGGGGGGTCGACTTATAGTCACATAGTTTTAAATTTTGCGACTTACAGACTGTGTGGGGTGGGGGGGGTATGGATGTGGGGTGTGTGTGTGTGGATACTCACCATCCATCGCTGGGCGCAGTGTCCTCTCTCTTCCTCTCTTCTACCTCACTCGCGTCTACCCCCTTCAGAGATGGTCCGGCTCCCGATGTCACATGACGTCGGGAGCGGAAGTTACAGCGCAAGTGGAGGAGAAGCGAGGAGAAGAGAGCAGACTGCACCCAGTGGTGGATGTGGTAATGGGCAGCTGCAGCGGCGGGGAGAGCGGGCAGCATGGAGGCAAACATCGCACCACAGCCTTTATCTTCCACCTACCACGCATCCCCTTGTGTTGATACCAGCGTCTCTCCTGTGATGATGTCATCACAGGAGACGCTGGTATCAGCGCATGGGATGCCTGGGAGAGGAAGTAGATGGAAGATAGGTGAGATGTTTGCCTCCATGCCCGCTCTCCCCACCGCTGCAGCCTATACATGGGGGCAACTGTACTGGCTACCTTACTATACTGGGGCAACTATACCTGGCTGCCTATCAATGCTGGGGCATCTATACTGGCTACTTACGTATGCCAAGGGCAACTATACTGGCTACCTTCCTATACTGGGGGCAACTATGCCTGGCTGCCTATCAATGCTGGGGCATCTATACTGGCTACCTACCTATGCTGGGGGCAACTATACTGGCTACCTACCTATGCTAGGGGCAACTATACTGGCTACCTACCTATGCTAGGGGCAACTATACTGGCTACCTTCCTATACTGGGGACAACTATACCTGGCTGCCTACCTATGCTGGGGGCAACTATACTGGCTACCTACCTATGCTGGGGGCAACTATACCTTGCTACATACACTGGATGCACCTACCTGCCTAGCCTATACTGGGGGTAACAATACTGGCTACCTATACTGGAGGCACATACCTGGCTGGCTTACATATAATTACATATAGACTTATACTTGAATAATTGAAAAAATC
This sequence comes from Hyperolius riggenbachi, assembly GCF_040937935.1. Lineage (NCBI taxonomy): Eukaryota > Metazoa > Chordata > Amphibia > Anura > Hyperoliidae > Hyperolius > Hyperolius riggenbachi. The sequence goes on from NC_090657.1 coordinate 193,044,819, forward strand.
CACCTTGTGAGGGTTAAATTTGGGGGGTCGACTTATACACGGGGTCGACTTGTATCCGAGTATATACAGGTAATTACTGTAATTCAGGTGTCAGCAATAGCTGGACTCCAAATTATGCATTATGTATGGATGCCTTTTTGGGTCCATTTCAACTTAATGCTTTTTTTTGTGCATGCGAATTCACATTAGAACACATAGTACATAAATGTATATGAGATAGTTTCCATTCTATGCGAATTTCGAATGTGTGAACAACAGGGCTTTGGTATTGGTAAAAAAATCATCTGACTCCTTTGTTTATCAAACCACCGACTCCAGGTACCCAAAATTGACTAATACTAATACTTACCAGGGCTGTGGATTTGGTAAAAAAAAAAAATCATCCGACTCCTCAGTTTATGAAACCAACAACTCCTACTCCAGGTACAAAAAATTGCTCCCACTCTGACTCCTCAACTCTGACTTCTCGACTCAGGCTCCAACTCCGACTCCACAGCCCTGGTGAACAATAAAGACAGCTTGCAGGAATTTTCTAGGTGTGATTCTGTTTCACATGCGATTTGCATATAGTGTATTTCAATAGGAAATACGTGTGTAGTTACTGTAGGTGTATGTGTTTACGTGCAATGCAATGCTCTGTGATTTCTCTCTCAGGCCAACACTGTTCTCTGTAAATGTCATGTTCTTCATATAAAACATGAAAAAATGAAAAAAAAAAAAAAAAAGCCTTTGTAATGCTATTTGCTAGTAATGATTGGAAATATTTGTGGCATTTAGAATTTATTAACTTTGATAGTTGTCCTTTAAGTTAGCCATTAAATGGTATCCTCCTGAGTCAAAACTTCTTGCTTTTACTTATGGTCAACATGGTACAATATTCTACTATCACTGTATGGGTGACTTTTATCCCATCTGTGTCTGTTTGCAGTTTTCCCCAAGACTAAGAAAATCCGACACTTCCTGAAGCTGTGGGAGAGCTGTACACAGCCGGGCTGCCGCTGGTTCTGCTCCTCGGAGATCTTCCTTAATCATCTCAAGAAAATGTTTGTGCCAAGGATCAAAAAGAAATACCCGGGGCAGCTGGAGGCAGGTGAGGGGGACATTCAGCCTATTATTTTCAGTTTCCGGAGCTGGAAGGGACATTTAGTGGCACAGACAATTGTTCTGCAAATATTTGGCCAGTCAGTTTTTAGCTTTTAAAGGACCTCTGTCACGAAAATCTTAAAATTTAAAATATATGTAAACATATACAAATAAGAAGTACATTTCTTCCAGAGTAAAATGAGCCATAAATTACTTTTCTCCTATGTTGCTGTCACTTACAGTAAGTAGTAGAAATTAATGACAGATTTTGGACTAGCCCATCTTCTCATGGGGGGGTCTCAGGGTTTTCTTTATTTATGAAAGCACTTAGTGAATGGCAGTTGCTCATCCAACTGGCCATCATCAGTGTATAAATCTTTTTCAGGGATTGTATTTATAAAGAATAAAGGCCATGCTGAGAATCCCCCATGGAGAGATGGACTAACCCAAAACCTGTCGGTAATGTCAGATTTCTACTACCTACTATAAGTGACAGCAACATAGGATAAAAGGAATTTATGGCTCATTTTACTCTGGAAGAAATGTACTACTTATTTCTATGTGTTTTAAATTTTAAGATTTTCACAACAGTTCCTCTTTAAGGGGCCTTCCGTCCATAACTAATATTTCAGTGAAAGTGGGATTTAACTTAAAGTAGGGTCCCTCCCCCAATCTTTACCGGCCCCAGGTTCGCTTTCTAGTTCTGCGGGGGGGATAGTGGTGTTTTCATGGTAAAAGAATGTGAGTTTGGGAGGGGGGGGGGGGGGGCAGAGACAATGGTGTGAGTGTGCAGAGAACCATTGGGCTCACCAAACCTCACACATCACACAAGCACACTTTAAGTGGCTCCATCTAACATCAGCATACAATGCCGTTTCATCATCTGTACCCAGACTTTTTTTTGGCAATAGAAACCTTCAGGTTGATGTTTGGACAATGAGTTTTAATATTGGTAGACACCTTGCTGCCTGGAGTAAAATAACTATCTATAAATAAAGTACCCAGGAATCCTTCAGCTCATTTGAACTGGAGAGGTTGATCGTACTGATGACATAACTTATTTTGGGCAGTATGCTAGTACAAAATAAGATGTTACACAAGCAGTGGAGCAGCGCCTCTGAACCAAACAGAGAATTCTGATTGGTTGCTGTGAGCACTGCTGTTTTCACATTGTCATTCAACAAGCTCATGTATACCTTTGGCTACCTGCACTGTTGGGATCTGCAGAGCGGCACACAGCCCACCATCATCCATTTGTTGCCTGGCATTTGTATTACATAACAGCCTTCAGACTGTTTATAGCCTCTGCTTATTATTCAAGCAGAGACGCTCCTATTACCTGCAGCATGCACAGCACATGGCGGGGGAGGCTGTATTAGAGGAAGTGAAAGCTTTATCTGTAGCTGAGGTTTGGCAGGAGTGTAACACAGTCTCCAGACTCCGGAGAGGAGGAAATGTGAGTCCGGATTTCCCTGGGCAGATCGCATTACATGTACCTGTCTCCCTGCGTTTCCCAGGCTTGGATCTCGGCTGCAGTGTGGTTGTTGCCCACGCTCGGGAAGCAGGTAGCGATCTGTCGGAATCATTAACCACCTTCATCCATGTCTCCCGTACTGCTGTTATCAGGTTTCCCAATGCCCCAGCCATGGTAAAGCCATTATCCCATCCCACATCGCACAGTACTAGCTCTGCTCTGGATCGCCGATGACGACAGCTTTCCAGCATGCAAATAAATGTTTAGTTTACCGGATTCAGCTCAGACTAAATGCATAGTGGAAATGAAGTTATAAAATAAATCACTTACACCTAGATATGAAGTACAGATGTGAGCGTACACAACACAGCACAGCTCTGCTGAAAACTGTTATTAGTGTGATGTCATGACTCTATTCAAGATGGCTTCCATATTCCCTCTAAAATGCAAGGATAGCCTTTAAGTACAGCAACAGATTTTTCTGTGCCCATCCTGGGAACGGCCAGGGCTTTGGGGGATAGAGATAGCAGGACAATGTCAGGAGGGGTGCATGGTATATTATATTACATACGGTATTAAAATTAGAATCTTCCCTCATATACCGGTAATTAAACAGTGTGAGCCCACCATCACAAATTCATGTACACTGCCCAGAAAGAGCTAAGTGGGTAGCAAAAAAGAAGAAAGATGGGTAGTCAGAGTAGATTGATAAACCGATTTGACACAACAGATCTCACAAAGATTGTCCAGTTTTACTACGTGTGTGTGTCTCTATGCGCACACATGAATCAGTGGGGGACATTTATCAAGAGTATCTGAGACAAAATATTAGGTTTTTAGAAATCCGTGTAGAATTGTCTCAGACAGCCTAAGAAATCACTAAATAGTGCAGATTCCTTCTAAAACTGTTGTAAAATAGGGAGTTAGGAAGGGCTCTCAGACAGTGCAGTGTGTGAGGGGAATTGCTGTTGCTGAGGTAACCAACACACCTGCTGTATTGATAGCAGCAGGCTCTGAGGAGGAATTCAGCAGGGGGAGGAGCACATCACAAATCATGTCTAGCCTGCACTCTGCAATCATGTCTACCCTACAGTTCTACATCTGTAGAACTGCTATCAAGCACTTCTTAGGGCTAGTTTCCACTTCATGCGCTTCAGTCCGCTTTTTATCAGCACATTAATGTTACAGATTGATACATGTTGCTGAAAAGCGGACAGAAGCGCAAAGATGGAAACGAGGTCTTAATCTGCGCCAGTTTAGGGATGAATTTGCACTTTTCTTAACTGTAGTGCAGCTCTAGAAAATCATGCTAATTTGCCACTATTACCTAGGATCTAAGAAGGTTCTTATTATCATATAGAACTGTTCTCCCTGCTGGTTAGAACAGATTAAGAAGAAAAAACTTTCGGCAATGCTTTGATAAATCTCCCCAGTGTATTCCTGGGGGAATGGGGGGGGGGGGGGCATCCTCACAAGTTTGGTTCAGACAGCAAAAAGTCCAGAACCTGCCCTGACCATAAACAGTATAGCAGCCTCCATATCCCTCTCACTTCAGGTGTGCTTTAGTGGTTGCCATTATATGAAGTGTACAGAGTGGTAAATATTAGCACTATGTCAGATGGGCCACAGTGGTTGTGACTTCTGTGAAACCTGTTCCTGTGCTAATGGACAGAACCCCTCTATGTTATATAACCACTCATTCCTTTAGAATTGCTAGATTTTATCCAGTAGAGACCATAAATCACATGCCTGCTCTCCCTGCAGTTTTCCGGCGGACGTTGGAGCAGATATTCGGGTTTGGAGGTATACTAACCCCCCATGAGATTCCAGATAGTGTGGTCTCCATCTTCCTGCTGTATGGGTACCTGCGGCGATACCACGTGCTGGACCTGGAGAAACACTTTGCAGCACTGACCAGAGAAGGTAAGCCGTCATCATACTGTATATTACAGGACAGGAGCAAGGTCAGGGGAGGAGATTCCTCCTGTGTAGTGATGGGATTTTCAGGATCATTTACAAGAAAAAACAAATTGTAGTTAAACTGGTTACAGTACTTGTAAATTAAAGGATAATTGATCAGATTGACGGATTGATCACATAATTTCTGACCGGTCTGATCAATAACGCAATCGATTTTGGGCAGTTATCAATGGAAAATTGATCACATTATTAATCGAGAACAATTTGGACGTCTACACACGATACAATTTCTTATCAGATTACTGGTTGATCTGACGGAAAATTGTACCGTGTGTACTAGGCTTTAGAAGAATATGGAGGCTGCCATATATATTTTTATTTGTAAACAATACCAGTTGCCTGCTGAACTTTGATGCATCAGTAGTGTCTGAATCACACCAGAAACAAGCAGGCGGCATTAAGGTCAAGTAAACCTGAAGGGAAATAAAGGTCCCAATACCTCGAGAGAGGAAAGCCACTGGATCTTCATGAGGCTTTCCTGTCGCTTTCCTCCTCGCCGTTCCAGCAGCCTGCACTGCGCAGACAGCCTGCACACTAGCACAGAGCTGAACGGGCTCAGCTTTATCCTCCGAGCAGTGGCTCTGTGTTACTGCGCAGGCGCAAGCTCCATGGGACACTGGGAGTCCCAGCTGCAGGACGGAGAGGGACCTGGAATCCTCTAGGATCTTCCCTTCTCCTGAGGGAAGTATCTACACTTTGGCATTAATGATTTCCCAGATTTGCTTTAAGGGGAACCTGAATTGAGAGGGATCTGGTGTCCTGCTGATCTTTCTGGTCAGTAGGGTCTAAATCACACACCTGGAACAAGCATGCAGCTAATCTTGTCAGATTTGTCATAAACATCTGATCTGCATGCTTGTTCGGGGTCTATATCTTAAAGTAAGAAAATCTGTAAGGAAAAAAAAGAGCCCCTGTGGGGTACTTACCTCGGGAGGGGGAAGCCCCTGGATCCTAGCGAGGCTTTCCTTGTCCTCCTCCGTCCCTCCCCCAAAGAGCGCACTAGACACTGTTCATTCGGATTAAGGCGGAAATAGCCAAACCCGATGGATCTGCTTTACTGAGTCCTTTTGCCTGCCCAGTAGAGCGGATAGGATCAGGCTCAGCTATTTCCACCTAGCTGAAGGAAGAGCCGTGACTGCGCTGGATCCCGGCGAGGTAAATCAATCTAACTTGGCGAAGTTTGTCGGGGGAGAATTCAGAGGAGCCAGCGCTGGATTCCCTGAACCTACATAGGAGGGGAAGCCTCATTGGGACCCAGAAGCTTCCCCCTCCCAAGGCAAGTATCCCCCAGAGGGGTTTTTTACGTTAGTCTGTTTTAAGTATTAGAAGCAGTGGATCAGAAGGACAGCCAGGTAATGTGCATTATTTAAAAGGAAATAAACATGTCAGCCTCCATATCCCTCTCACCTCTGGTTCCCTTTAAGCAATACCAGTTGCCTGGCTATCCTGCTGATCCTCTGCCTTTAATACTTTTTGCCCTAGACCCTGAACAAGCATGCCGCAGATCAGGGGTTTCTGACATTATTGTCAGATCTGACAAGATTAGCTGCATGCTTGCTTCTGGTCTGATTCAGGCACTACTGCAGCCAAATAAATCAGCAGGGCTGCCAGGCAACTGGTATTTTTTAACAGGAAATAAATATGGAAACCTCCATATACCTTTAGCTTCAGGTTCCCTTCAAGTTAAACACCTCACCTGCATATGCTTGTTCTGGGCCTGTGACTAAAAGTATCAGAGACTGAGGATCAGCAGGACAGCAAGGCAATTTGTATACTTTAACCACTTGAGGACCGCATTGTTAAATCGCCCTAGAGACCAGACCTTTTTATTGTTAATTGGCCACTGCAGCTTTAAGGCCAAACTGCAGGACCGCACAACTCAGCACACAAGTGATTCCACCCCTCCCCCACCTTTTCTCCCCACCAACAGATCTCTCTGTTGGTGGGGTCTGATAGCTCCACAGCTGTTGTTTTTTTTTTGTTTTGTTTACAAATATTTATTTTTATTTGCGTTCCCCTGCTCCCTCCCCCCGTGCCCAGTACAGCGATCATGCCGTCTAACAGTCTGGAGACTGAAGAGGGAGCGGAGCTCCATCCCTCCCCCCGGGGTAGGAGATGCGCGCGATCTCCTGCAAAATACAGCCCCAGGACTTGACGCCAATTGGCGTTAGGCGGTCCTGGGGCTGCCACTTCAAGTGTCCTTTAACCCCTTGCGTACCAGCAGTCTCTGCCCCTTGAGGACCAGAGACTGCTGGTACCACAAAAGGCCGTTTACCAACGAATCGCCGCACATACACGCCACTCTTACCAGTCACTCTGTTCTCCCATCGCCGCAGTCCCCTCTCTCTGCCGTCGTTATGACAGCAGAGTTCTGTTCGCCAGTCAGGAGCCACTTTCATTGCCTCCTGACCCTGTCCATCAAAGTGAACCACTGTGATTGGCTCACAGTGATCACACGGTCAGGAGCCAATGAAAGCGGCTCCTGACCGGCTCACAGTGCTCTGCCGTCATATAGACAGCAGGGTGAGTGAACTGCGGCAGGAGCAGAGTGATGAGATCGGAGTTAGAGGCGGGAGCGCGTGGCAGGCTTGTTGAAATCTACATCCTGTCAGAGCCACGCAGCCACCTGCAGGACATATATTTCAACTACCGCGGTACGGAAGCAGTTAAAGGGGAACTTCAGCCTAAACAAACATACTGTCATCAAGTTATATTAGTTATGTTAATTAGAATAGATAGGTAATACAATCTCTTACCCACCCTGTTTTAAAAGAACAGGCAAATGTTTGTGATTTATGGGGGCTGCCATCTTTGTCATGAGGGCAGCCATCTTTTTGGTTGAAAGGAGGTGACAGGGAGCAGGAGACACAGTTCCAACTGTCCTGTGTCCTGATTACCCCTCCCAGCTGCACACGCTAGGCTTCAAATGTCAAATTCAAAATGTAAAAAAAAAAAAAATTGCACCAAAACAGCAGAACGAGAACAACAAAATCAGAAATCCCATCACGCTTTGCACAGCATCAGGGGAAAAAAGCCCGGGCAGTTTTCTTCTGTGCAGCTAAAAATGAGGCTTGTATAAGAGAAACACAGTTCTGATGCTGTGAAACTGTTAAAGAAACACCAAGCCTTTTCAGTGCTGCCGAGTCGATTTTTAGTCCGAAGGTTCACTTTAAGGAGTGGCCTTGAATGTGTTTGGTGCGCCGGGGATTGCCTATTTATGTGTCTGCAGCTTTATTACGTACAAGTGTTCCAAACACGGAACAGTTTTAGATTGTTTGTGATGCTGATGAGCTGCTGCCTGTCAGATTTTTTTTGAATGGCTGTGAACTTTATTAAATAAGGCCATATGTGTCTCTCCTGCTGCAGTTACACTGATCGGAGCTCTACAACTCCCCGGCCGGCTCAAGAAAATAAAGAAACTGAAGGCCAAGCAGATAGCTCGTCTGCAGCCACTGCCTCAGTTCCTGAAGCTGGTGGCCTCTTTCCAGATAGATGACAACATCAAGCTGTGCAAAGCAGCCACGGGCTTCTTCTGTCGGGCGGCTGCCAACAAACACTTCAAGCAGAAGGTGAGACCCAGGAGATATCTGCGTTCACTTCCTCATCTCTGTCTGTGAATACATTTATGCATATTCCTAAAACATACTGAGAAATTAATTGGATGCCCCCAAAATTTGGACTTAGACTGCTATAGGGACATAACATTGTGACTATGGCAGGATTAGAGTGTGAGCTCCTCTGACGGCAGTCAGTGACATGACTATGTACTCTGTAAAGTGCAGCAGAAGATGTCAGTGCTATATAATAATATATTAGGACATTACACTGTGGTTATGGAAGACTTAAATTGTGAGCTCCTCTGAGGGACGGTTAGTTTTATGACTATGGATCCTCTAAAGTGATGCGTAAGTAAATATCTCGGGTACCCGTGGTTTTCCTAGGGAATTTGACACCCGGTGCTGATTATTTGCAGATCACACCCCATAACAACCAATTTCTTTGATGGGAGGATTGACGGGTTGGGGCGCCCAGTGTTTTTCTGCAAATTCTGGGGGATTTTTGGGGAAAAGGAGTTGTCAGGATGTTGACGGAGCTAATTCTTATGAAAGTGCTGCAGAAGTTGTCAGTGCTTCATAAATACACAATAATAATATGGTAGGACATTAGATTATGACTTTGGTACGATTTGATTGTGAGCTCCTCTGAGGACAGTCATAAATGGGGGACATACAAAAGAGGGGGATACATAGGAGGAGGGAGGGGGGATAAAGCAGTAGAGGCACAAAACAGAGCCTGGTGGGAGAGGAGAAATGGCAGGAAGACTTCTCACCAGGACTGCAGACATCACCAGTGCTGTTTGGCAGGGACATGCTGTTAAAAGAAGCCACTGAAATCTGAAAAGAGCAAAGGGTCATGAGGGAAGACAACATGGTGGGAGGGGGAGCTGGGAAAAGAGATAAGATTACCTGCAATCAAGCTAATCTAATTGCCTGGAGCTTGCTTCTCTGCTCACTACATAAGTCGGCTATCAGCACCTGTATCACTGGCTCCTGCAACAGCAGACTGCCCTGCATTATTGATTAATTACTCTGATCAGGATAAATAATCAACAGTCCAGCACTCTTTTTTATGAAAAAAGGTCCGAAGTGGAAGAACACAGTGGCTGAGCACAACAGCAGCACCGCTAGCCATGGCTATACCCTGTGCAATGAGCACCTGTAGCCTTGTGGTAGGTACGCCACTGTCAGACACGCAGTTCATTGACACACTGCCAGTAACATTTGTGAAGGCGGGTGTCAGCACCCACATAATGGTGGCCACTAATGATCCAATCTTTTTCATCCAATCTTACCAAATCTATGTAGTAGAAGGGTAAACTGAGTGAATATACTGAATGGATACTTCAGGCAGTTACCTTATATTACATAGAAATGGTAAGATTGGATGAAAAAGATTGGATCATTAGTGGGCACCTTAAGTGTCGTGACTTCACCTGCTCTACCATTTTTACAAAATACATCCCTGATAAAAATGTGCTTTTGAACCTGCCTGCTAATGCATGTCTCTGCACATGATTAGTGCCTGTAACAATTATTTGGACAATCAAACTGTGGTATATTGTCATGCCGGTATAACGCAGTAACCCTACCGACAGCCCACCTGTAGCAATGATTGCACTCATTGCGTACTCTCAGTTTCACATAAGTCATATTTCAGAAGGCTGCCTGCTATGTAATAAGAGTGAGAACTGCTGTGTTAAAGGGGCACTATGGCAAAAAAAATTAAAATTTAAAATATATGCAAACATAGACAAATAAGAAATATGTTTTTTCCAAACTAAAATGAGTCATAAATTTCTCTTCTACTATGTTGCTGTCACTTACAGTAGGTAGTAGAAATCTGACAGAAGTGGCAGGTTTTAGACTAGTCCATATCTTCATAGGGGATTCTCAGCAAGGCTTTTATTCTTTATAAAATTATTCCCTAAAAAGGATTTAAACAATGATGCTGGCCAGCTTCCCTGCTTGCTACACAGTTTTTTGGCAGTTGGACAGAGCAACTGACATTCACCAAGTTCTTTTGAAAATAAATAAATCCCTGAGAATCCCCCCGTGAAGAGATGGACTAGTCTAAAACCTGTCGCTTCTGTCAGATTTCTACTTCCTACTGTAAGTGACAACAACGTAGGAGAAAAGTAATTTATGGCTCATTTTACTCTAGAAAAAACACACTTCTTATTTGGTTGTTTGCACATATTTTAAATTTTACATTTTTTTTGCCATAGTGCCCATTTAAAGACAGATTGTTGAATGGTATTAGAGATTTATCTGTGGGAAAAAAAGTCTGCTCTATTTCAGATTTTCTTGTTTGACAAGAATATGATGTTAGAGACTTCTTTGTTTCTTTAGAGATGTATAAAGTAGGAGGCACTGCAAGTGTTAATAGAGTAACAACAGGAATGCAAGCCAGCAATGCTTGCTTAGTGCAGAAAATAACAGCATTAGAGGCAGTTCTGTTGAGATAAATACAACCCATTTCATGTACCACACCAGCTTCTTCAGGTATCAGTGCTGCCTTTTAGAGTAGCAAGCATGTAAGTGTGCTTTTTCCCTTTTCCCTTTTTTTTCTCATCAGAGGGATTGGCTTGTTACAAGAAGCTGTCCTGTTAGAGGAGACTTAAAACAGAATTTCAAGAGGTCAGCCAGAACTTTTCCCTGTTAATTACTGTTCACTTCCCATTTTTGACATGCTCAGAACAATATTTTGATCATTTCTACATCCTGTGCTGTTACATAGATGTTTGCTGAAATGGACAAGCTAGTCTCTGTGTTTCTGTTATCCTAGCAAAATGGATTTAGCAGATTTTTACAAGAAGAGCTCAATAACAGATGTGTATTGCTGAATACGGAGGATGAGCGAAAAGCAGTCCCTGTCTGGTCCACTAGATGGCAGCATAGATTGTTGTACTGTATAAGGTTACTGTAGTACTAAATCAGGTATGTGTGAATGTTAGTGAGGCAACCAGAGACCTTTGTTTCTGTGCTGTGAAAGTGTGTAGGATTGGCAGTATTTCTTTCTTAAGACTTATTCTAAAACTCAGTGCAATATTTATCTATAAAGATGCTGCTGTGAGGCTATGTAGTCCTGTAGGAATTGCAGATGCAACACATGTTCCTGGACATTATTTTTTCCTTGCTTCAGTCCTTTCTACTACAAAGATGTTCCCAGTTATACCATTGTGTTCTGGGTGTCTCAAGACCACTTCCCAGTAGAACAGGTCCAAGAGGGACTTTACCAAAATATAACAGGAAAGGGGAAAAAAATAAAACATTGCTAAGTGAGAAGATAGATCAAGTAATGATTCATACTCACAGTGTAATTCCTTCATGTTGTTTGAACATATGTGTCATCATCTTTACTGCTGACATTACACTCACACATGCTCAGAAGAAAATGCTGCATGCGTAACAGTGAGCAGCTGCCGTTCCTTCCCTCAATGCAACAAGGTTCACACACAGAAATCTATCATGGCCATGGCCCTGACATCACGCTGTTAAGGGGTTTCCCTTCAATATCAGTCACACAAAAGCAGAGCCGGGTCATCCACAAGGCAATCCTAGGCAGTTGCCTAGGGTCTGGAGAGAGTCTAGGGGCCTGGCAGATGCTAGAGCCTCATTTTTTCTTAACCTCTTGCCGACCGCGTCACGCCAATGGGTGTGGCCGCGGCGGCAGCCCCAGGACCGCCTAACGCCGATTGGCGTAAAGTCCTGGGGCTCTGTTTTTCAGGAGATCGCGCGCAGGCTGCGCGCGCATCTCCTGCTTGGGGGGGTGGAGCTTCGCCCTGCCTTCAGTTTCCGAGCGGCTGTTGCCGCTCGGGAGACTGTTAGATGGCGTGATCGCCGTCTATTTCCATGTACAGCGTTGCGATCGGCAGCAGCGCTGTACAGGGGGACAGCCGTGTCACAGGGGGGGGGGGCAAGAGAGCGATCGGCTCTCATAGGCATAAGCCTATGACAGGCGATCGCCATAATTGGCTGGCTGGGGGGAGGGAGGGAAGATTTTTAAAGAAACAGGGTTTGTGTTTTTTTAAAAAGAAACAATAATATTTATTATAAAAAAAAATAAACATGGGGGAGTGATCAGACCCCACCAACAGAGAGCTCTGTTGGTGGGGAGAAAAGGGGGGGGGGGAACACTTGTGTGCTGTGTTGTGCGGCCCTGCAACTTAGCCTTAAAGCTGCAGTGGCCTATTTTACTAAAAATGGCCTGGTCACTAGGGGGGTTTAGCACTGCGGTCCTCAAGAGGTTAATCCTTTTCTGCACAGATGTTTTTAATGAACTATTTGAAAAAAGGTAAAGATCTCTCTTGGGACAGGGGGTCTTGGCTACTGATTGGGATAAAGTTACATTTTTTTTAATTAAAGGTCCGTGGAGCTTCCTGACATGTAGTACATCAGGAGGGGCTGCCCTAGAGGACTGCCTTACAGATTGCTAGCTGTCTGGTTCCTCCCCTCATGTTGATGGGCTGCTGTGTAGAGACTCTGCTTGGGGACCAGCCTGGGAATATTTATGCTGTGAGTTTAGAATTGTGCCTGGAGGAGCAATTACCAAAGCCAGGCAAGAGTGCGCTGTGTACGGAGGCCTCGGACTCTCTGCAGTAAATGGCTTACTACAGCCTATGATGTGCTCTGTATAGTGAGGAGTAGAACGTGAGGACATCTGGTAATTCCGTGGCTCAGTCTGTACTGACATGAATAGTTTGGGTAGTAATGCTGTCATACTAGAGATGATCTAATGACTGCTCTTCCTGCAGGCCGTGCCGTATTACACCGAGCTCCTATCCGCGAGGGATGCCAGAGTGCAGCGATCAGCCTGTCTGGCCCTTAAACACCTCAATGTAAGTATCCAACATGTGTCCAACCCCTGTCCACAATATGCACACTTCTCAGGACCACTTCATAGGAAACCCAAAGAGAAAATAAACTGATGAGATAAACAATTGTATTTATCCTCCTACTCCTAAAAATATATATTTATTTATATTCCATGGTTTTATTTTATATTTAAACATTTACCAAGAAGATCGGGGTGACCCAGAGCCACTGGGATAGTTTAGGGGACTAAAAGAGCCCAAAAAGCCCTCCTACTAAAAAGCAATGTGCAGCGTGCTTTGCCTTCTTAACAGAAGCTACTTGCAATAATTCGGGAAGTGGTGGAAACTGAGGTCTCCCACAATGCATCACTACTGAAGACTCCCATCCAGAACCCCTGGGTCACCCCGAGCTGCTTGGGTATCCCATAGAGCCACATCAATCCCTGCCATGCACTGAGGACCACCAGTAGTCCTAAACAGGCTGTCTGCGCATGGAGTTGATGTGGCTCTGTAAAATGTATAAGCCATAGGCTTGCTATACACCAGCGGTTCTGGATGTAAGCCTGGCTTCAGGGGCATAAAGAGATCATTTGCATATTCTGTAGTGGTGAATTGTGGGTAACAAAAGTTGCTCACTTAAAGCTGAATTATCGCAAATATCTTCTGTTTTAAGAAGGCAAATTACACTGAAAGTAGATTGAATGTTTAATTGCCTCTGCACAATGGCAGTCTATTAAGTGTCCCAGAGTTAAAGGACAACTGAAGAGAGAGGTATATGGAGGCTGCCATGTTTATTTCCTTTTAAGCAATACCAGTTGCCTTGCAGCCCTGCTGATCCTCTGCCTCTAATACTATTAGCCATAGCCCCTGAACAAGCATGCAGCAGATCAGGTGTTTCTGACATTCTTGTCAGATCTGACAAGACTAGCTGCATGCTTGTTTCTGGTGTTATTCAGATACTACTGCAGAAAAATAGACCAGCAGGGCTGCCAGGCAACTGGTATTGATTAAAAGGAAATAAGTATGGCAGCCTCCGTATACCTCTTACTTCAGTTCCCCTTTAAAGTACTTGAACTATTGACCTTTTTCTATTGCTCACTTGCCCTCAGGAGCTGTATTCTGTCAGGAAACAGTTTAAGGCTGTAATTTGCTTATCAGTAATTTTTACTATATTCCCAACAAGGTACTGACAAGAGAGAAGCTGTCATTTGCATGCCTTAAAAATTTACTTTTTTCAGGCAGCAAAATAAAAAAAGAAAAACAGCCTGATTATTTGTATGTTTTTGCACTGTACTTTCACGTTTATCTCATCATCTCACATGTCACCTCGGGTAAACTGTAAAGAAAACGTATCCCCTATTGAGCACCTAAATTCCAACAAATCATGATTCAAAAATGATTATTTCTAGGAAAAATAATGCCTAGGAATGATCATTTATGAATCATGATACATTGAAACTTTGGTGCTCAGTAAGGACTAGTGCACACCGGAGCGTTTCCGCAGCGGTTTGCGATCTGCTTGCGGGTGCGGATCCGCTTGGGTAATGTATTTCAATGGGCTGGTGCACACCAGAGCGGGAGGCGTTTTGCAGAAACGCATACTCCCGGGCTGCTGCAGATTTTGGATTGCGGATGCGTTTCTGCCTCAATGTTAAGTATAGGAAAACCGCAAACCGCTCTGAAAAAAGGCACTTCAGAGCGGTTTGCCAGGCGTTTTTTGTTACAGTAGTTGTTCAGTAACAGCTTTACTGTAACAATACATGAAATCTACTACACCAAAACCGCTACACAAAACCGCAAAACGCTAGCTGAAACGCTGCAGAAAAATAAGAAAAAGCGTTTCAAAATCTGCTAGCATTTTGCAGATCTGCTAGCGTTTTTTGGTGTGCATCAGGCCTATGGGATACTTTTTCTGTAAATGCAATGCTTGCTTCTGGCCTGAGCACATGGTTACCCTACTTATACCCTAAACTTATCGTTACTGTGTAATTGTTTACACTTCACAGCTTTAGACATCACTAAGGCAATAACGCTGCAATTATACAACCTGATCAAAATCCAATTGGAGATTAATGATCAACAAACCATAAAGCAGCACTTGATTTCGCCCAAGTTTAAGAAAAAAAAACGTATAGAATGAAATGTGTAGCACTGACCGGTCAGCTTTGTACTGCTTGCGAATCTGAAGCTGTCACCCATCTGTGTGGCTTAAATGCAACCTGCAGCAAGAGGTATATCGAGGCTGCCATATTTATTTCCTTTTAAACAATACCAGTTGCCTGGCAGCCCTGCTGATTACTTTGGCTGCAATAGAGTTAATCACACCTGAAACAAGCATGTGGCTAATCCGATCAGACTTCAGTCCGAAACATCTAATCTGCATGCTTGTTCAGGGTCTATAGCTAAACGTATTAGAAGCAGAGACTTACCAGGACAGCCAGGCAATGAGCACTGTTTAATGTAATAAATAAATGTCAGCCTCCCTATCCCTCTCACTTCAAGGAACGCTGAAGTGAGCCGGATATGGAAACTGTCCTATTTATTTCATTTTAAGCAATACCAGTTGCCTGGCCAATCCTGCTGGTCCTCTGCCTCTAATACTTTGAGCCATAGCCCCTGAACAAGCATGCAGCAGATCAGGTGTTTCTGATATTCTGGTCAAATTTGACAAGATTAGCTGCATGCTTGTTTCTGGTGTGATTCAGACACTACTGCAGCCAAATAGAACAGCAGTACTGCCAGGCAACGGGTATTGATTAAAGGACAACTGTCGCCCAAATCTTAAATATTTGTAAACATATACAGATAGGAAGTGCAAATGAGCCATGCATTACGTTTCTTCTATGTTACAGTAAGTAGCAGAAACCTGACAGAACCAACAGGTTTTGGACTAGCCCATCTCCTCATGGGGGATTCTCAGGGATTTCTCCAAGCACTTAGGCCTAGTGCACACCAGAGCGGTTCGGCAGCGTTTTTCGATCCGCTTGCGGATGTGGAAACGCGTGGGTAATGTATTTCAATGGGCTGGTGCACACCAGAGCGGGAGGCGTTTTGCATAAACGCATACTCCCGGGCTGCTGCAGATTTTGGATTGCGGAGGCGTTTTTGCCTCCAATGTAAAGTATAGGAAAAACGCAAACCGCTCTGAAAAACGGCAGTTCAGAGCGGTTTTGCACGCGTTTTTGTTACAGAAGCTGTTCAGTAACAGCTTTACTGTAACAATATATGAAATCTACTACACCAAAAACGCTTCCCAAAACCGCAAAACGCTAGCTGAAACGCTACAGAAAAATAAGAAAAAGTGTTTCAAAATCTGCTAGCATTTTGCGGATCTGCTAGCGGTTTTTGGTGTGCACCGGGCCTTAGTGAATGGCAGTTGTGCTGTCCAACTGCCAAAACACGGAGGCTGGCCAGCATCTTTCTATGCATCCTTTTTAGGGAATGGCTTTATAAAGAATAAAGGCCTTGCTGAGAATCCCCTTCTGTCAGATTTCTACTACTTACTGTAAGCGACAGCAACATAGGAGAAACGTCATTTATGGATAATTTTACTCTGGGAGAAATGCACTTCCTATCTGTATATGTTTACATACAGTATATTTTAAATTTTAGATTTCCCGACAGTGGTCCTTTAAAAGGAAAAATATGGCAGCCTCCATATACTTTTTGCTTCATGTGTCCTTTCAGGTTCCTTTTAGGCCTCTTTCCCACCAGGATGTTGCGCTTTAGGGGACGTTACAGGTCGCATAACGTGCCCCTAACACAACGCCTGGTGGTGTTGGAGGAGGACGCTACCAAGAGCTGCATTATGCAGCTCTTGGTGCGCCTTTTGTGTCCTATGTGCTGCGGAGACCATGTGATCGGAGCACTCCGCATCACTTGGTCCCGCCAGCCAATCAGCGGCCGCTCCAGGAAGTAAACACTGCAGTGCAGTGAATATTAACCACTTTACCCCCGCGCGTACGTATTTCTCCGCCCCTTTTTCCATCCTTTAAAAACCAGGGACGGAGAAACACGTACTTTCCGCGTTCCCGACGCTGTCCGCGCTCCCGCTCGTAAACACGCCGCCCGCCGCTAGTAAAACCGCCGCCGCCCGCTCGCCCGGAGATCAATGAACGGGAAAATCCATTCCCGTTCGTTGATCTAAGCCCCACAATGACCCGCTGCTCTCCTATGGGCAGCGCGATCATTGTGAGAAGCAACTCACGTGTCCAGCCTCCTTATTCTTCCTCCAAGCTTCCGGAAGGAGGCTTGGAGGTCGCAATAAAGCAAAAAGTTACTGTGGCCATCTTGTGGCCAAATAGTAAACTACACCCTACACATTTTTCACATACAAATAAATGACTTTTACACAAAAAATTAACTCATTACCTCCCACACTCCCCATTTTTTTTTTTTTTGTAATTAAAAAAAAATTCAAAAATTTACAATTAAAAAAAATACATAATTAGTTACCTTAGGGACTGAACTTTTTAAATATTTAAGTCAAGAAGGTATAACACTGTTACTTTATAAACTATGGGCTTGTAATTAGGGATGGGCGCAAAACTGAAAAAAATGCACCTTTATTTCCAAATTAAATATTGGCGCCAAACATTGTGATAGGGACATAATTTAAACGGTTTTATAACCGGGACAAAAGGGCACATAAATTTCATGGGTTTTAATTACAGTAGCATGCATTATTTAAAAACTATAATGGCCGAAAACTGAAAAATAATTTTTTTTTTCCCCACATTTTTCCTATTTTCCCATTAAAACACATTTAGAAAAAAATAATTCTTGGCATAATGTCCCACCTAAAGAAAGCCTAATTGGTGGCGGAAAAAACAAGATATAGTTCATTTCATTGCGATAAGTAATGATAAAGTTATAGACGAATGAATGGAAGGAGCGCTGAAAGGTGAAAATTGCTCTGGTGGTCAGGGGGTAAAACCCCTCAGTGGTGAAGTGGTTAAGTAGCCATGTGGCTGGCTACAATAGCGGACTCTCCCCGCCTCCTCTCCGGCCCAAGGAAAAAAAAAAACATAACTGAGCATGTGCACACAGTCTAACGCGGCTAAAACCACATACAACGCACAGCATGCAGCACTCTCAACGGATGTGCTGCGTTACAACGTAACGCAACGTGGGCACTGTGAACAGCCCATTGATTTTTCATTACTGTGAGTTGGGCTGCGTTACAGGCTGCTCTAACATGCGCCTGTAACGTCCCACTGTGAAAGCAGCCTTAAAGCAGACCTGAACTGAGAACTACCTCTCTGCTCTAAAAGATAAGCAACAGCATAATAACCTTTAAATAAAAACATTTCTTTGTTACAGCTGATACAAATCCAGCAATAAATCTGTCTCTGCTTCCTGCTTTCATGGAAGCAGACATACTATTGACATCCTGTGTTTACCAATTAGGCTGCATTTTCACTTGTGCGGTGCGAATCGCCGCGGTAAAAATTTGCATGCGGATGCAAATTTCGTATGCGAGTCTATGCGAATTTTCATGCGAATTTGCATGGATGACGATGTATGCGAATTTAACCATGCCAGTGCTGGTGTGCTTTTCCATTGTTTCTATGCGAATTCGCATGAAAATTCGCATACCCAAACCTCATGCGAATTTCCTATTAAATACATTGTATGCTATTCACATAGCGGTATGCGAATTCTGATGGCTCTGCCATGCGAATTTTTTCTGCACAGAAAAACGCAAAGGAATCATGACAAGTGGAAACAGTCCCATTCACTTGTATTGATATGCGAATTTGCATGCGAAAAACGCATGCGAATCCGCGATAGTGGAAATGGGCCCTTACCGCTCTGCTGTGGCAATCAGCTGACACAGCTAAGAGATCAAATTACACTTGTGCTTAGTCACAGAGGGGTGATTAGACAGGCTAAACTCTCAACATGTACACAGGGTGCATTTCTCTGTGTTTTCCTTCAGTCCTGTGAGTTCAGGTCCACTTTTACCAAATTTGCAGCAAAATGATCAATGACTTTGGATTATAAACAGGAAAAGTGAGGATAAATAGATCCCTTATCATGATACAGTAACTGAATGTGCCCTAAAATATCAGCCAGGTTATGCTGGATCCCTTCTAAAGTAGGTCTGGTGAGTAGCCTTTCAGTAATGCTGGGATTACACAGTACTTTTTTTGTAAGAATCGTTCTGATAGGTGCCTTCGATGATAAAATTGCGACGTGTCCGATGTTCCACTCGATTTCTTATAGAAGTCAATGGAAAAAAGATAAGAAAAACGAGTGGAAGATAAGAGAATCGAGCAGAAAATCGAATGGCTAATAAATCGCGTGCCGAATCGAACGCAAACAACGTACCGTGTAACCCTAGCATAATAGATGTTTTACTTATGTAATGCTGGGAATATACCATACAATTTTCTGTTAGATTATTTTCTGCAGAGACTGGTCATTATCTCTGGTGCATTGTCTTCTGGTTATCTCCTGCTGAGTAGAACAATGCCTACTTGCTAGGCAGATAGATGGTTAGATAGGTAATGTCCAACATGTTGGAATTTATCTATCTGGCAGGTAAATCTAACAGAAAATCTAAAGGTGGCCATGCACTGGTCAATTTGCCATCAGATCGATCAACAGATAGATCCCTCTCTGATCGAATCTGATCAGAGAGGGATCGTATGGCTGCCTTTACTGCACACAGATTGAGAATCGACTTCAGCATGAAACCGATCACAATCTGTGAAGCTGTCCGCACGGACGGATCAACGGGCATCGGCGGGAACGATTGATTTCGGACGGAAATCGATCGTTCTGTCAGCGTTTGCACAGCAATTTTACAGCAGATTCGATCAGTGATCGAATCTGCTGTATATCGGTGGGAAAATAGTTAGGTGTATGGGCCCCTTAACAGAGAATTGTATGGTGTATTCCCAGCATAAGGTAAATGGTCAGCACTCCAATCAATATACAGTATCACCTCTATTGCTTGGTTGTCCTGTTACCATAGGTCTGAGCACCCAGCAAATGATGGGCTATGCCCTGTGGTGCACCACATCCCCTGGCCTACCTCAACTCGACTTACTCATGTAAGGAGTGCAAGCAAATAGGACACCTACCTCCAATGATTTAATAAAGAAATCAACATTTTAATGTGTAAGGATATATGCAGTGTGATGGCATACAGGACATGTAAGCCATCTTGTGTGACCCTATGTGGAATCCATTTTGGTTACACATGGCTGTTGTGGGTGTTATGCATTGTATTGCATTTCCTGAGAACAGCGATGGATGTTCCGTCTGCAACTCCTTTGAAATCTACCTGTAGTGACAGTGATAATAATACCTAGCCAGCCACCCAGTCAAATGAGGAAGCTGGGCATTAGTCGAATGTTACAGCTGGTGTGTTGGAGACAGAAAACTCTGTGCCTGTAGTACTAAGCTGTAATTCAATAACTTAAAGGAACACTATCAAAGTAATGAGGATTTTGTCCACAACATGAATGAACGTGGTAATAACAGTAAGAGTGGACAGAGCATACATTATTGCTGTGCGGTGTTTGTTATCTTTTATGTACCTCATAGTCAGAATCCCGTTTACATGCTGATGGCGACGGATTGAGGACTAGACCATTATCATAGGTGGTTCCTCTTTTACTGTAATGCAGTGGATTATTCTATTTATAGGCTTCCCCACTTCTGAGTGCTTTATGAAGCCCGTGATTGGCCTCAGCAAGTTACTGTGAGGCGCAAGAGAAACCCCTCTCCCTCCTCTCGATCCCGATAGCTACTTCTTTGTGTGCCTGAAAAGCCACCGCATCATTTTCATCCCTTCTGTGGCTCACTTGTTTGCCGTTGCTAAGTAACGGCAAACATCCAATGATGCGGCAGCTAGTTCGGGAATTCTACGTGTTATAAGGGCCAGTTTACAATATGCAATTGTTTAGCAATTGTACAGTAATTGCGCTTTGCAGTTTCATTTGGGAAATGTAAATCGAGTTGGGATCGCTCTGAAAATACTACATGTAGCGTGTTTTGCAATTTTATCCAAATCACAGTGCAGTGTGAATAGCTTCATTGATCATACATCGCCATTAGTGATGATCAATGAGATCCAAATCATTTTGAGTTGCTGCAGTAGTATGGAAATTGTGCATGCAAATGTGTGCAGCTTGAAAATGGCCCAATCGGGTTTTACCTCAGCAGGGCATGATTGGTTCATTTTCAAGCTGAATAAATTTGCATGATCCTGCATCAGCTTGAAATTATTTGCATCTCATTGACCATCTGTACTTGCTATAACACTTTGCTGATTGCCAGTGTGAATGGGGCCCTATGAATGAGATGCACTGCAGTGGCACTTCCGGTTCCCGCTGGGTGGAGGGGGCCTGTGCAGTAGAAGCCTTTGCAGAGCTGCAGGTGTGTTATAGCCGCAGTGTGTGCTGTGTGGAGGGGGTCCCTGCATTGTACACAGTATAGAGGGTAGTGTGGCTTAGATGTAGATCAGTGTGCTGCATATTCAGCGCTCCTCTCTGTGTGTATTGCAGGGTACAGCCAGCATCGACCAGATCGCCTGTTTGTGTCAGTCGGAAGTGGAGGATGTCAGGAACACGGCCAGAGAGACCATCCTGGCTTTCGGTAAGTGAAAGGCTGAGCCACGATATGACAATACGATTGTTTCATCAGCACTGCCAGCTTTCCTTCCAATCATGAGGCTCGGTATAGGGATAGTCAAATAGATGCCAATATTTCCGAGTTCATGCAGATTTATGTACATTTTTATGCAAATATATACAGCTTTAAAACGAACCAATCAAGTCCCACCCAGGTTCAAATTGATTGGTCCATTTTCAAGCTGCATATATTTGCATAAAAATTTCCATAAATCTGCATGAACTTGGAAATATTTGCATCTCATTGATCTTCCCTAGCTTGCTTTGCTCAGTACTGTAACTAGCCCTTTTAATGTATTTTTTTTTATTTTCTCAAGGTCAAAAAGGGCGACAAGTTTTCAAGAAGACAGACAAGATCTGCCGCGAACTCCAGGAAACGCTGACGCTGGATGGCGAGATAGAGATTACTGTGTTCTGAGGCTGTACGGAACATAGGGGTCATTTGCCATTTATTTTCTGTTTATTTCCACCTCACACTTAAAGTACTTGACTCCGGCCAATATTTGTTTTCCGTTTCAGATAGATTGCTTAGGGATTACAGCCTCTGTCAGGTTTATATGGCTGTCTGAGTTCCGCTTTGGGTCGTGTCGTACAAAACAGGGAGTTAAAATTTCTGTCTGAACAACTAGAGAGCAATGGAGAGCATCTTGTCCAAAGGATCAGAGACAAAGGAAACATCTCCCCCAACAGGAAACCACAGGAATAAACCTGACAGATTTTATTATTCTTAATATTCAAAACCGGTACAATATTTGGACTGGCGTTCCACCTTAAAGGACAACTGAAGTGAAAGGGATATGGATGCAGCCATATTTATTTCCTTATAAAGTGTGCCATCTGACCTATTTGGCTGCAGTAGTGTCTGAATCACACCAGAAACAAGCATGCAGCTAATCCTGTCAGATCTGACAGTAATGTTAGAAACACCTGATCTGCTGCATGCTTGTTCAGGGGCTACGGCTGAAAGTATTAGAGGCAGATGATCAGCAGGACAGCCAGGCAACTGGTTTAGCTTAAAAGGCTATAAATATGGCAGCCTCCATATACCTCTCTCTTCAGTTGTCCTTTACAGTATGACTATATCAGTGTTCTGCTCACTGGCTGTACTGATGAGATGTAAGGGCAGATATATTAGATGTACAGGAGATGAAGTGCTCACAGTCCCAGCGTTGTTGTTCCTTAGGGCAAGTCTCCACTCCTCCCAATGTTAAAGCGGACCCAAGCCAAACATTTTTTTAATTCAAAATATTTAGTTGCACCACTCTGACACATACAAAGATAAATAAACACTCCTTCAAGCCTATGAGCATTTCAGTGCATGCTTTTCACCCTTCTCTTTTCATAACTAGGGTTATACAGGTGGCAGCCATTAGCAATTCCTTTTTTGCTGGACACCACCTACTCCACCAGTTTGCCGGATTCTGTCCCAGCAATATGAAAGGAAGGGAGGAGTTCCTCCAATAAATGTAAAATATTTTATATTTTTCATCATGCAGCTGAAAAAAGGCTGCTATTTATTATTATAATTTAGAAAATAGATTTTATTCCCGAAATGTTGTATTTTTAATTTGGGTCCACTCTACAGTGAACCTAAAGCCAGTTAAAAAAAATTGATTAACTCACCTGGGGCTTCCCTTAGCCCCCTGCAGCCGATCGGTGCCCTCGCAGCTCCGCTCCGATGTCTCTGGACCCGCCGGCGACGACTTCCGGTTTCGCCGTCACCGGCCGACAGGCATGGGAACGCGAGTGATTGTCGGCCAGAAGGTCGCAATAGCAGCATAGAGGGCGATATACAAGCTGGGAACGCGAACAATCACTCGCGTTCCCATGCCTGTCGGCCGGTGACGGCCAAACCGGAAGTGTTCGCCGGCGGGTCCAGAGGCATCGGAGCGGAGCTCCGAGGGCACCGATCGGCTGCAGGGGGCTGAGGGAAGCCCCAGGTGAGTTAATCTCATTTTTTTTTAACTGGCTTTAGGTTCACTTTAATCAGTGGGCTAGTTCTCACGTGAATGTGTTTTTCACATGCAGAAAAACAAAAGACAGCAATGGAGAACTGTCAGGGCTCATTTCCACTATCGCGAATTCGCATGCGTTTTTCGCATGCAAATTCGCATAGCAATACAAGTGAATGGGACTGTTTCCACTTGTCAGGATTCCTGTGCGTTTTTCTGTGCAGAAAAAATTCGGATGGCAGAGCCATCAGAATTCGCATACCGCATACCGCTATGCGAATCGCATACAATGCATTTAATAGGAAATTCGCATGCGGTTTAGGTATGCGAATTTTCATGCGAATTTTCATGCGAATTCGCATAGAAACAATGGAAAAAGCACACCAGCACTGCCATGGTTAAATTCGCATACATCGTCATCCATGCGAATTCGCATGCGACTTCGCATGAAAATTCGCATACACCCGCATGTGAAATTCGCATCCGCATGCGACTTTTTACCGCGGCGATTCGCACCGCACAAGTGGAAATGCAGCCTCAGACAACTCATGCTGAAAAACTGCCTAGTGGAGACAGGCCCTTAGTAAGCGGGACAAGCATGGTCTCCGTGTGGCCTCAGTCTGTTAATGCTGGAAGGAGAGGAGGACATGGGTTGGGGAACACTTCACAGTGGGACCATATTGTCCTGCGTTATAAAGTCATTATAACGCACTGTAATGTTAAGCCTATGCAGCATTCACAGTGAAACGTTAACATCGCGTTGTAAATGATCCGTTATGGTAACTCACTGCTTGCAGTGCGCTACCTCTAAACGCAGATGTTAACAGATACAGAGGGGCATACTTTTCATTGCCTGTATGCTCCACTGTATCTACTGTATGCCATGGTAACGCAGCGTTAATGTGCGTTCCCACTTTTCTTATTTTTATTTTTTGTTGCGTTGCGACTTTAATGTTGCATTACAACAAAATGTCCCACCGTGAATATGCCCTTAAAGCAAACCTGAAGTGAAAATAAACTTATGAGGTAATGAATTGTATGTATAGTACAGCTAAGAAATAAAACATTAGTAGCAAATAGAAGGAAGGAAAGAGTGTCATGTTTTTTTCCAGTACAGGAAAAAGTAACAAAAAAAACATTTTAAAAAATCATTTATCTATGCAGAAGAGCTTCTCTGAGCTCTTCAAACCAACTTGGGACAGCCAAGAAACAGGGAGACAGCTTGGGATAAAGTTTTACTGCAAGAAAGTTCAGTCATTATTTCTGCTTGTGTTATAGTTTAAAAGACAGAGTGGTTTCTAAACTGCAGCTGTGACAGAATGACGCAATGTTATTGAAAAAAAAAAGCTGTATAGCTTAAAATAAAAATGAGACTTTTCTTTGCTACTAATATTCTATTCCTTATCCGTTCGCTTCAGGTTTTCTTTAAAGAGACTCAGAGCTTAGTTACAGTAATAAAATTATACATACCTGGGGTTTCCTCCAGCCCCATCTGCTCGGATCGCTCCCACGCCGCCGTCTTCTGCTGTCTGCAGTACCGGGTCCTCGCACTTCCGCCAGTCGGCTCCAGGAGAAGTGCGCTCTTTACGTATCTCTCTGGCAGCTGCGCTGCAGACATCGGAAGACAGCAGCGTTGGAGCGATCCGAGTGGATGGGGCTGGAGGAAGCCCCAGGGATGTATCTTTTTTTTTTTACTGTAACTGAGCTCTGGTACCCTTTAAGACCCAGCGCACACCAAAAACCTCAAGCAGATCTGCAAACCGCTGGAGGTTTTTGAAGCAGATTTCAGAGCGATTTTGGGCATGTTTAGAGAGGTTTTCTAAACATGCCTAGCGGTTTTTGGAGCGTTTGTGTAGGAGATTTCAAATCAAATATTGTTACAGTAAAGCTGTTACTGAACAGCTACTGTAACAAAAACGCCTGGAAAACCGCTCTGATCTGGCGTTTTTCAGAGCGGTTTGCGCTTTTCCTATATTTTACATTGAGGCAGAAACTCTTCTGCAAACCGCAAAAGTGCTGCAGGACCCACGTTTGCGGTTTGCTGAAAACCTCAAACCGCTGGTGTGCACCATCCCATTGAGATACATTAGCCAAGCGTTTTCACAAGCGGAAGCGGTTTGCGAAACGCTTCAAAAACCGCTTGGTGTGCACCAGGCCTAAGTCCTTGTTTTGCTGCATACCCTCTCTTTATATAATTGTATAAGTCCACTGGTGACTCTGCTCTGTCATCTGATGTTGCGGATTGTCGAGGTTTTTGCTGTGTGGAGTATTGTTTTGGTGTCACATGTTACACCCTTGTAGTATTGAATAAACATACATATATCCAGGCACATCGCCTCTAGTTAGGACATTAAATAAATTATTAGGGAAAGGGAGGTGCTGAAGGGGGTGTGGCTAGAAAACAGCAAAAATCTATTAACCCTTCGCACACTCACATGCAAATGTTCAAACAATTGCATTCACAGATTCACTCATCCAGGCACAACTGTTATCCCTACAGCTAAATTAAAAGCCAGGGTTTTAGTTCACAGAAGAATGCATTCTTATGCTTAATCACCTATACTGCGCAGAAGTACCCAGGTAAACATAGGTGTCCTAACTCTGGCCCTGTAACATGCATAGTGCAGACATGCAAACACATTCATTGCATCAAACCTATCAATGGATTAGGAGCACACATCCTAACTTCCTCTCCTGGGAAAGACAGTGCATCTTACCAATCGCACAAGGGAGCTAATGTTATGTGTCCCCCCTTTCCCTGTATGTTTGTCAGCATGCAGACAGCTTATGCTGGTGTATGCGCATGGTGCACATGGACACATAACATTAGCTCCCTTGTGCGATGCACTATGCATGTTACAGGGCCAGAGTTAGGACACCTATGTTTACCTGGGTACTTCTGCGCAGTATAGGTGATTAAGCATAAGAATGCATTCTTCTGTGAACTAAAACCCTGGCTTTTAATTTAGCTGTAGGGATAACAGTTGTGCCTGGATGAGTGAATCTGTGAATGCAATTGTTTGAACATTTGCATGTGAGTGTGCGAAGGGTTAATAGATTTTTCCTTGTAGTATTGAAGGAAGGGAGGATCACGAGGAAGCTGATGTAGCGGAGCGATGTGCAGCGGCTGCCCTGTTCACGTTACTCCGCTGAAGCTGCAGTCTTGTGCCTATACTAGATGACCTGCTCCTCTTCTCTTTTTTTTTTTTTTTATTTGTTACTTTTTAAGTGATTCTTCCAAATGTTTTGTGTAAATAAAGTTATGAAGATGAATTCCTGCGATGAAGGGGATTCAGAGCTGTACATTCTATATATAGTTGTGTATAATAAACCGAGGCATTCCATATTTAACTTGTGTACACAAATAGGAAATAAAGGTCCACGTTTCTCACTAAACTGCAATGTCTGAGCCCGTTCTTTACACCCAACATTCTGGGAATTGTAGTACTGGAAAAAAGACAAATAGACGGATTATCAGGAGGTAAACTGGTAAAATGCATTCTGACTTGAATGAGGGATGAGAATGTAGAAAAATTTTTTTTTTTTTTTTTTTTTTTTTTTTCTAGTAGGTGAACTTTACACAAATTAGGCTTTTTCCAGTGGTATGCATTACTTTATTTTTAGGGATTTTGTTTTAGGCCAATCTTGACACTCAATACTATGAGGACTTTCTTCTAAAAAGCACAACGTTATGCAGTCGAAAAATATCTGAATTAATTTTATTGACACAACAATACAAAAATGTTGCAATCCTTTTTTGTGTGAAGTTTCAAGCTTCATAGTAAACTATTTAGTAGAAGCTGATGCTCATGATTTAACTAAGTCAGGCCAAAAATATATTCTCTTTGTATGGCAAATAACTTTTACCTTGAGTTATGCTATTGTGATATGAAGATATATACTGGATGAAACTTCATTAAAAAAAAAAAATTGCATCATTTTTGTATTTTTATGTCAATAAAAGTAAATTCAGATATTTTTCTACTGCATAACGTGGTTGTGATTTTTAGAAGAAACAAAAGTCCTCATAGTAGTTATTGAGTTTTTTTAGACCTTGCCAGCAAGCACACAGCATAATTTCTAATGTGTCAATGCAGGTAATGTGTCCCTGGTTACCACTATTGGTGATCAATGACATGCAAATCATTTGATGATGATTCAGAATTATTAAAATTAATTCAGCTTAAAAATGTATCAATCAAATACTACTCCAGCTTAACCCTTAGGCTAGAAACCCACTAGGAGAGCTTTTCTGAGCGCTTTGTGATTTGAAAAGCTCTAGCTAATGTAATGCTATGGGTGTGATCCCACTTGAGTGATGCGATTTTATAAAAATCCCCCATAGCATTGCGTTAGCAAGAGCTTTTTCAAATCACTCACGCTTACAAAGCGCTCCCAGTGGGTTTCTGGCCTTACTGCGTACTCACAGGATCAGCATGACAAATCAGGGAACAAGTATGTATGTGTTAAGCGAGGACAGGACATCCTTATGTCTGTCATGATGGGTGCACTTTAACCACTTGAGGACTCAGCCTTTACCCCCCCTTAAGGACCAGCGCTGTTTTTTCCATTCAGACCACTGCAGCTTTAAGGGCTCGTTTCCACTAGTGCGGCGTGCGTCTCGTAGACGCACGCCGGCACTGAGCGGGTGGGCGGGATCGCAGGCGATTCCCATCAGCCGTGCCATGCACGGCTATGGGAATCGCAGCCTCCGCCGCGAATTCTGTGGGGGTTTCCGGCCGAATCGCTACTGCAAGCGATTCGGCCGGCGGCGCCGTTGTCCCCTATGGCAGAGTTTCCCCGCGCGATTTGCCTGCGGGGAAACTCTGCGGATTCGCGGCCGTTTCCGCGAGAGTGGAAACGGGCCCTAACGGTTTATTGCTCGCTCATACAACCTACCACCTAAATGAATTTTGGCTCCTTTTCTTCTCACTAATACAGCTTTCTTTTGATGCTATTTGATTGCTGCTGCGAGTTTTACTTTTTATTATATTCATCAAAAAAGACATGAATTTTGGCAAAAAAATGATTTTTTTAACTTTCTGTGCTGACATTTTTCAAATAAAGTAAAATTTCTGTATACATGCAGCGCGAAAAATGTGGACAAACATGTTTTTGATGAAAAAAAACCCATTCAGTGTATATTTATTGGTTTGGGTAAAAGTTATAGCGTTTACAAACTATGGTGCAAAAAGTGAATTTTCCCATTTTTAAGCATCTCTGACTTTCCTGACTACCTGTCATGTTTCATGAGGTGCTAAAATTCCAGGATAGTATAAATACCCCACAAATAACCCCATTTTGGAAAGAAGACATCCCAAAGTATTCACTGAGAGGCATAGTGAGTTCATAGAAGATTTTATTTTTTGTCACAAGTTAGCGGAAAATGACAGTTTGTCACAAAAAAAAAAAAAAAAAAAAGGTTTCCATTTCTGCTAACTTGTAACAAAAAAAAATGAAATCTGCCATGGACTCAACATGCCCCTCAATGAATACCTTGAAGTGTCTATTTTTCAAAATGGGGTCATTTATGGGGTGTGTTTACTGTCCTGGCATTTTGGGGGGTGCGGAATTGTAAGCACCCCTGTAAAGCCTAAAAGTAGTCATTGCACTGTGGGCCTCTTAGCGCAGTTTGGCTGCAAAAAAGTGTCACACATATGGTATCGCTATACTCGGGAGAAGTAGTACAATGTGTTTTGGGGTGTATTTTTACACATACCCATGCTGGGTGGGAGAAATATCTCTGCAAATGACAATTTTTTGATTTTTTTTACACACAATTGTCCATTTACAGAGTTATTTCTCCCACTCAGCATGGGTATGTATAAAAATACACCCCAAAACACATTGTACTACTTCTCCTGAGTACGGCGATACCACATGTGTGGCACTTTTTTGCACCCTAACTGCGCTAAGGGGCCCAAAGTCCAATGAGTACCTTTAGGATTTCACAGGTCATTTTGAGACATTTGGTTTCAAGACTACTCCTCACGGTTTAGGGCCCCTAAAATGCCAGGGCAGTATAGGAACCCCACAAATGACCCCATTTTACAAAGAAGACACCCCAAGGTACTCAATTAGGAGTATGGTAAGTTCATAGAAGATTTTACTTTTTGTCACAAGTTAGCGGAAAATGATTGTTATTGGTTTTTTTTACCAAGTGTCATTTTCCGCTAACTTGTCACAAAAAATAAAATCTTCTATGAACTCACCATACTCCTAACGGAATACCTTGGGATGTCCTCTTTGTAAAATGGGGTCATTTGTGGGGTTCCTATACTGCTCTGGCATTTTAGGGGCCCTAAACCGTGAGGAGTAGTCTTGAAACCAAATGTTTCAAAATGACCTGTGAAATGCTAAAGGTACTCATTGGACTCTGGGCCCCTTAGCGCAGTTAGGGTGCAAAAAAGTGCCACACATGTGGTATCGCCGTACTCGGGAGAAGTAGTACAATGTGTTTTGGGGTGTATTTTTACACATACCCATATTGGGTGGGAGAAATCTCTCTGTAAATGAAATTTTTTTGATTTCTTTACACACAATTGTCAATTTACAGAGATATTTCTCCCACCCAATATGGGTATGTGTAAAAATACACCCCAAAACACATAATACTACTTCTCCTGAGTACGGCGGTACCACATGTGTGGCACTTTTTTGCATCCTAACTGCGCTAAGGGGCCCAGAGTCCAATGAGTACCGTTAGCATTTCACAGGTCATTTTGAGAAATTTGGTTTCAAGACTACTCCTCACGGTTTAGGGCCCCTAAAATGCCAGGGCAGTATAGGAACCCCACAAATGACCCCATTTTAGAAAGAAGACACCCCAAGGTACTCAATTAGGAGTATGGTGAGTTCATAGAAGATTTTACTTTTTGTCACAAGTTAGCGGAAAATGATTGTTATTGGTTTTTTTTACCAAGTGTCATTTTCCGCTAACTTGTGACAAAAAATAAAATCTTCTATGAACTCACCATACTCCTAACGGAATACCTTGGGATGTCCTCTTTGTAAAATGGGGTCATTTGTGGGGTTCCTATACTGCTCTGGCATTTTAGGGGCCCTAAACCGTGAGGAGTAGTCTTGAAACCAAATGTTTCAAAATGACCTGTGAAATGCTAAAGGTACTCATTGGACTCTGGGCCCCTTAGCGCAGTTAGGGTGCAAAAAAGTGCCACACATGTGGTATCGCCGTACTCGGGAGAAGTAGTACAATGTGTTTTGGGGTGTATTTTTACACATACCCATATTGGGTGGGAGAAATACCTCTGTAAATGACAATTTTTTGATTTCTTTACACACAATTGTCAATTTACAGAGATATTTCTCCCACCCAATATGGGTATGTGTAAAAATACACCCCAAAACACATAATACTACTTCTCCTGAGTACCGCGGTACCACATGTGTGGCACTTTTTTGCATCCTAACTGCGCTAAGGGGCCCAGAGTCCAATGAGTACCGTTAGCATTTCACAGGTCATTTTGAGAAGTTTGGTTTCAAGACTACTCCTCACGGTTTAGGGCCCCTAAAATGCCAGGACAGTATAGGAACCCCACAAATGACCCCATTTTACAAAGAGGACATCCTAAGGTATTCCGTTAGGAGTATGGTGAGTTCATAGAAGATTTTTTTTTTGTCACAAGTTAGTGGAAAATGACACTTGGTAAAAAAAAACCAATAAAAATCATTTTCCGCTAACTTGTGACAAAAAGCTAAATCTTCTATGAACTCACCATACTCCTAATTGAGTACCTTGGGGTGTCTTCTTTCTAAAATGGGGTCATTTGTGGGGTTCCTATACTGCTCTGGCATTTTAGGGGCCCTAAACCGTGAGGAGTAGTCTTGAAACCAAATGTTTCAAAATGACCTGTGAAATGCTAAAGGTACTCATTGGACTCTGGGCCCCTTAGCGCAGTTAGGGTGCAAAAAAGGGCCACACATGTGGTATCGCCGTACTCGGGAGAAGTAGTACAATGTGTTTTGGGGTGTATTTTTACACATACCCATATTGGGTGGGAGAAATATCTCTGTAAATGACAATTTTTTGATTTCTTTACACACAATTGTCCATTTACAGAGATATTTCTCCCACCCAATATGGGTATGTGTAAAAATACACCCCAAAACACATTGTACTACTTCTCCCGAGTACAGCGATACCACATATGTGGCACTTTTTTGCACCCTAACTGCGCTAAGGGGCCCAGAGTCCAATGAGTACCGTTACCATTTCACAGGTCATTTTGAGAAATTTGGTTTCAAGACTACTCCTCACGGTTTAGGGCCCCTAAAATGCCAGAGCAGTATAGGAACCCCACAAATGACCCCATTTTACAAAGAGGACATCCCAAGGTATTCCGTTAGGAGTATGGTGAGTTCATAGAAGATTTTATTTTTTGTCACAAGTTAGCGGAAAATGACACTTGGTAAAAAAAACCCATTAACAATCATTTTCCGCTAACTTGTGACAAAAAGTAAAATCTTCTATGAACTCACCATACTCCTAATTGAGTACCTTGGGGTGTCTTCTTTCTAAAATGGGGTCATTTGTGGGGTTCCTATACTGCTCTGGCATTTTAGGGGCCCTAAACCGTGAGGAGTAGTCTTGAAACCAAATTTCTCAAAATGACCTGTGAAATGCTAACGGTACTCATTGGACTCTGGGCCCCTTAGCGCAGTTAGGGTGCAAAAAAGGGCCACACATGTGGTATTTCCGTACTCAGGAGAAGTAGTACAATGTGTTTTGGGGTGTATTTTTACACATACCCATATTGGGTGGGAGAAATATCTCTGTAAATGGACAAATGTGTGTAAAAAAAATCAAAAAATTGTCATTTACAGAGTGATTTCTTCTACCCATCATGGGTATGTGTAAAAATACACCCTAAAACACATTGGTCTACTTCTCCCGGGTACGGCGATAGCACGTGTGGCACTTTTTTGCAGCCTAACTGCGCTAAGGGGCCCAACGTGCAATGACTACCTTTGGGCTTTACAGGGGTGCTCACAATTTAGCCCCCCCCCCCCCCCACATGACAGGACAGTTAACAAACCCCACAAATGACCCCATTTTAAAAATAAGACACCACAAAGTATTCCATGAGGGGCATGGTGAGTTTATAAAAAAAATTCTTTTTTGTCACAAGTTAGCAGAAAAGGATACTTTGTGAAAAAAAACAAAAAACAACAATTTATGCTAACTTGTGACAAAAAACAAAATCTTCTATGAACTCACCATGCACCTCACGGAATACTTTGGGGTGTCCTCTTTCCAAAATGGGGTCATTTGTGGGGTCTGTCCTGGCATTTTAGGGCCTCTGCAATCATTACATGTATGGCCAGTATTTCTGCTATACTCCTTATATTGGGCATACAGGTAGTGCATTCTGGGCTGAAAGGAAAAATGAACGGCAAACATCCCTTCATTCGCATCGATCAATGTGGATGAACAAATATCTGCCAAAAAATGTGAAACAAAAAGAAAAGAAAGAGAGACATAGGAGCTGCCACCCCAAAAATCCAAACCCACCAGCTCGTATGCCCAAGCAATCCTGATTTATTCATCCACATTGATCGATGTGAATGGAGAAATCATTGCTTGAGTTCTTTTTTGATACAAAGTGCTTGCCAAAGCATATGAATCCCCAACACCACACCTTGGCCCATATGCCTCGGCAAACGTATCTTTTTTACTGTGGAGGAGAAATCTCGTCCTACAGCGCTGCATGCACCGATTTTGTGTAACCTGACAGAAGCGCAATGCTTCTGTCAGGATGCACCATCAGTGCTGCAGCTGATTGGTCGGTCGGTCGGTCGGTCGGTCGGTCTGGATAGAAAAAAGAGAGAAGAAAAACGAAAAAAACAAAACAAAAAGGAGGGGAAGGCGTCCGCCTGGACATAGGAGCTGCCACCCCAAAAATCCAAACCCACCAGCTCGTATGCCCAGGCAATCCTGATTTATTCATCCACATTGATCGATGTGAATGGAGAAATCATTGCTTGAGTTCTTTTTTGATACAAAGTGCTTACCAAAGCATATGAATCCCCAACACCACACCTTGGCCCATATGCCTCGGCAAACGTATCTTTTTTACTGTGGAGGAGAAATCTCGTCCTACAGCGCTGCATGCACCGATTTTGTGTAACCTGACAGAAGCGCAATGCTTCTGTCAGGATGCATCATCAGTGCTGCAGCTGATTGGTCGGTTGGAAAAAAAGAGAGAAGAAGAAGAAAAAAAAAAAAAAAGCAAGCAAGCAGCAAAGCACTTCAATAACATTAACTTTTTAAACTTTATTAAATATGTTCAAACCAAACAATAACATTGGTAACCAAATATTAACTTTTTTGCTTACCTGTTTTTTTTTTTTTTTGTTTTTTTTTACCTGCGAGCTGAGGATAAACTTCTCCTCCCCCATGGGTCAATGTGCAAAGTGCAAATCGCACAGATATGTGGCGAAGTACATTATGCATTCTGTCCCAAGTGAAAGGAGAGGTTTCTGGCAGGCCAGTGTATTTGGATCTCTCAAAACCTGATGTTTGGGTTCACACTGCATACTGGCCTATCCGGTCGGTCGAGCCCGCCGCACCATCTCGCCCAAAATAGATCTTCAGGGAATACCACAAGAGTAGCATTCGGCCTAGTAATTAACTGCGTCGCCGTAGACTAACATGACTTCCGGGCCGACCCAAATTGCCGCAGAAGCCACGCAGTAACGTAGGCATGCACTAGCGTTAAGTCAAGCACTTCCGGCGTAGGGGGGGACCGCAAAGTGTGACTTTTGCTAGGCAATTTGCCCTAACGCATCGCGCCAGTGTGAAATAGCACTGAGAGACCCTTGTGTGCCTACTGCTGTGTCTGTAGTTCCCTAGGTTCTAAAAGTGTGCCTTCTCGTGGTACCTCTCATAACACTCCCCTAGGCATAGGCCAGGCTGGTCAGGACAGCGGGGACAGTAAACGGGGGTGTCATGCCTTATTCCAGCCTTGCTGCAGACACGACATCTTTTTCTGGGGTTGCGTTGAGTTGGGGTACTGGGAATCGGGTAGGCGTAATGCCTTCCATGCAGCCGGCTAGTTGCATTTGGGGGTTGGGCTCTGTCACCTTCTGGATAGAGGAGTGCCGAAACAATGTCTTCCTGGAATTGAAGGAAAGATCCAGTTCTCCCAGCCTTACTGTAGAGAACAAAGCTGTTGTACATCGCCAATTGAATTAAATACACAGACACTTTCTTATACCAGCGTCTGGTTTTCCGGGAAATTAAATAGGGCCCTAACATCTGGTCATTGAAGTCCACCCCTCCCATGTTGGCATTATAGCTGTGGACGGCGAGGGGCTTTTCAATGACCTCTGTTGCCCGTGTAATTTGTACTGTCGTGTCTGTGTGAATGGTAGACAGAAGGTAAACGTCCCTCTTGTCCTTCCATTTCACCGAGAGCAAGTCATCGGTACACAAGGCGGCCCTCTCCCCCCGTTGAAGTCTGGTGTTAACGAGCTGTTGGGGGAAGCCCCGGCGACTAGGCCGCACGGTGCCACAGCATCGGATTCCTTCTAACTTTAAGTGCTGAAAGAGGGCCACACTTGTGTAAAAGTTGTCCACATAAAGATGGTACCCCTTCTGGAACAAGGGTGACACCAAGTCCCACACAATCTTTCCACTGCTCCCCAGGTAGTCAGGACATCCGACCGGCTCCAATTTTGAGTCTTTTCCCTCATAGACCCTAAAACGAGATGTATAGCCTGTGGCCCTATCACAGAGCTTATACAGTTTCACCCCATACCGGGCGCGCTTGCTTGGGATGTACTGTTTGATGCCAAGGCGCCCGGTAAAATGTACGAGGGACTCATCTACACAGATGTTCTGTTCAGGGGTATAAGCATCTGCAAATGTGGATGACAGGTGGTCTATGAGGGGCCGAATTTTGTGGAGCCGGTCATAAGCTGGGTGGTCTCTTTCAT
Organism: Hyperolius riggenbachi; assembly: GCF_040937935.1. Classification (NCBI taxonomy): domain Eukaryota; kingdom Metazoa; phylum Chordata; class Amphibia; order Anura; family Hyperoliidae; genus Hyperolius; species Hyperolius riggenbachi. Next base: position 193,080,285 of record NC_090657.1, read on the forward strand.
GACAGGTGTCGTTGTCATTGAAATGCAGGAAGCGCAGGATGATCTCAAATCGCGTCCTGGACATGGCAGCAGAGAACACGGGCATGTTATGTATTTGGCGTGTAGACCAATAAGAGCGCAATACATTTTTTTTAGTAATACCCATGTTGAGGAGAAGGCCCAAAAAAATTTTAAGTTCGGAAACTTGGAGTGGTTTCCACCGAAAAGGCTGGGCGTGGCAGCTTTTCGGATGGGCGGTTATAAATTGTGTGGCATATAGGTTGGTCTCAGCCACAATTAAGTCAAGGAGATCCTGGGTGAGGAACAGTTCAAAAAAGTCTAGGGCCGATCCTAGTTCAACTGTCTCCACCTGGACTCCAGACTGGGCGGTGAAAGGGGGCAGTATGGGTGCGGCGGGATTAGGGGAATGCCAATCAGGGTTTGCCAGCACCTCTGGAAAACCAATGGGAGTACGGGCCCGTCTACTTGGTGGCTGCGGATCGGATCTTAATTCACGTACCACCGAACCAGTTTCTACTTCCAGGATGGTGTCCGCCACTTCATCAGGGTCTTCTGCGGAAGTACTGGTGTTGATAGGCCCAGGAGATGCTGCGCTGCTGGTGCATGCCTCACCAAGAAAAATCAGATCAGCGCCACTCTGCTGCCCTTGAGACTGATCTTCCGCCACCTGCAGTCCAGTGACATGGGGTGTGGTACGCCTGGCTCTAGCCGGGACCTCAACCTCGTCATCGGAACTATCGGTCTGAGAGCCACTGCTGTCTACAGGATCGTACTCTGAACCCGAAGATTCGTCGAATAAGTCGACCCAATCATCCTCATCCGACTGGTCCATGTACCTGTAGATGTCTTCATTGGAAAACCTCTTTTTTGCCATGGTGGCCTGCTAAATTTAGGAGGTATTCCTCTGAGACTACCCAGGAAAAGAGCACCTACCTAGCGAAAGGGAGTACTTGAGAGGTAGAAAGCTGTGGTCACTGAGTTTAGATAAAAAAAATCAAAACTGATGTTTACAGTGCCACAGCTTGTGTACAGTGTTTTTTGCAGTGATCAGAAAAAAGAAATTTCTGTCACTGCGGTGGGGCGGGCTGAACGCAGTGCAGGCGAACGATCAGGTCTGATCGGGCAAACACTGCGTTTTTTTGTGGATCCTAGAGACCCTAATATAGATCTGACTGTGATCACTAATAATCACTTACAGATACTATATAGTACCAATGCTGATTAGCGACAGTGATGACGCTAATTAGTGACTGTGGTGCAGTGGGCTGAGCACTAACTGACACTAACAACCCTTTTGCTTAGATAACTGGCCTAACTGTTTGTTACCACTAGTGATACTAAAAAAGTTTTTAGATCACTAGGACAGTGATAGTGATGGTGATGGTGAGGGGGGGGGGGGGGGGGTTTGGGGATCAGAGAGCAATCACAAATAATCAAAAACAATCACGAGACAATTACAACACAATTACAGCAATCGGCGCAATCAAAGCCAATCACGGACCAATTGAATCCAATAACGTGACAATCAAAAACCAATTACGTGACAATTGAAGCCAATCACACGACAATCGATGCTAATCACAGGGCAAAACAGCCAATCAGTGGGCAATTGGCACAATCAAAACCAATTACGGGCAATTGAAGCCAATCACGCGACAATCGAAGCCCAATTACGTGACAATCGAAGCCAATCACACGACAATCGATGCCAATCACAGTGCAATTGAGACAATTGTAGCCAAACAAAGCACAATCAAGCCTTACAGACAGGAGATAAGATACACAATGGCAGGGGGGAGAATATACGCAATCAATGAACTAGGACGGTGTGGGGAGGATCGGAAGGGGTGGGGGGTGATCAGATACCCCTAAGGGGTAGTTGGGGGTCTAATCTGATGGATAGGAGTGACAGGTGGTGATAGATGGGTTATTGACGGGTGATAAGTGGGTGTTTACAGGGAAAAACAGATGTAAACAATGGACTGCTGATGTGATCAGGGGGGGGTGTCTCGGAGGGATCTGAAAGGGTGGGTGGGTGATCAGAAGCCCCTAATGGGCAGTTGGGGGTCTGATCTGATGGGGGGCAGTGGCAGGTGGTGACAAGGGATGATTGACAGGTGACGGATAGGTGATTGACAGCTGATCAGCGGGCAATTACAGGGAAGATAGATGCAGTATACGGGGGGGGGGGGGAGATCTGAAGGGGTGGGGGGTGATCAGATACCCCTAAGGGGCAGTTGGGGGTCTGATCTAATGGGAGGCAGTGACAGGTGGTGACAAGGGATGATTGACAGGTGACTGATAGGTGATTGGCAGCTGATCACTGGGGAGATAGACAGATGCAGGGGAGATAGATAGGTTCAGTATACAGGGGGGGGGGGGGGTCGGGGGGAGATCTGGAGGTGTGGGGGTGATCAGATACCCCTAAGGGGTAGTTGGGGGTCTGCTCTGATGGATAGAAGTGACAGGTGGTGACAGGGATTTATTGATGGGTGATATGGGGGGTGGTTAGGTCTGATCTGCGGGCTGCAGGGGGGTACAGGGGGGTGTCTGATGGGTGCTGCGGGTGATCGGGGGGTCTGTGGGGCTCCTAAAGTGTCTGTGTGTGCACTCTTACTGTGCCTGCTCTCCTCGCTGGTGGTCGATCGCTAAGTGTGACCACCAGCGGGAGGCAGGCAGTATAATACAGTTTGTTACGTAAACAAACTGTATTATACTCATTCTATAGGCCAATTTGAATTTTTACAGCCCGCCGGCGCTGCTGATTGGCCGGCGGGCTGAAGTCACATGGGGGCCGAAGAGTGTGACGTAGCGATCGCGCGGCTACAGCCGCGCGATCGCTCGTTAATCAGGCTGCAGCCGGCGACGCAGTACTGCGTCGCTGGTCCTGCAGCTGCCACTTTGCCGACGCACGGTATAAGCGTGCGGTCGGCAAGTGGTTAAGGGCCCGTTTCCACTATCGCGAATCCGCATGCGTTATCCGCATGCGGATTCGCACAGCCAATACAAGTGGATGGGCCTGTTTCCACTTGTCAGTTTTGCTGTGCGTTTTTCTGTGCAGGATTTTTCTGCACGGCAGAGCCCTCAGAATTCGCCTGCGTGTGGAATGCAGGCGAATCGCACACAATGTATTTAATAGGGAAATCGCATGCGTTTTCCCCATGCGTTTTTTGCTGCGAATTCGCATGCGAATTCGCATAGGTACCAATGTAAATTCACACAGGCAGTGACATGGTTAAAATCGCATATACCCTCACCTATGCGAATTCGCGAATTCGCATGCGCGGCAAAAAACGCATGCGGAATCGCATCAGCATGCGATTTCATCAGCGGTGGAATCCGCACCGCAATAGTGGAAACGAGCCCTAAAGGACAACTGTAGTGAGAGTTATATGGAGGCCGCCATGTTTATTTCCTTTTTTTAGGCCTCATTCACAGTGGGACGTTGCGTTTGATGCGACTTTAAAAGGAAACTTAACCGTGGCTAAAAAAATTTTTTAAAAAGTTTCACTTACCTGGGGCTTTCCCAAGCCTCCTGCAGCCGTCGCAGCTCCTCCAGTGTCCTCTGGTCCCTCGCCGCCACTTAGTTTCGTTTTCGGCCGACTGTCAGTCGTTCTCCGGCAACGCGTCCTATTCTTCCGCATTCTCCGACGTAAAGTGCGTCCATGGAACGCATTCCCCGATGTAAAGCGCGTCCGAATGACGCACTTTACGTCGGGGAATGCGGAAGAATAGGACACGTTTGAAACTAAGCCGCAGCGGGGGACCGGAGGACACTGGAAGAGCTGCGAGGGCACAGGACGGCTGCAGGAGGCTTGGAAAAGCCCCAGGTAAGTGAAACTTTTTTTTTTTTTTTATCCACGGTTAAGGTTCCCTTTAAAGTCGCACAACGTGCCCATAACGCAGCGCATGTAGGTTATAAAATTGGATGGCATTTTGCACTGCGTTATGTGTCTCTTGGTGCGCAGTTTTCGTCGCATACTGGCGCATTTCTTACATTTAAAAAAAATTACTGAGCATGTACAACACACATAACACAACAAATGTATTGCTAAACGCACAGCATGCAGCACCCTCTAAATATTGCTACACGTTACACACAACGCAACGTGTGCACTGTGATTGTCACACAGACTTTGTATTGCTGTACATTTTTATAACGTGCGACTTTAACATCCCACTGTGAAAGAGCAAACATCTATTAACCCTTCGCACTCTCACATGCAAATGTTCAAACAAATGCATTCACAGATTTACTCATCCAGGCACAACTGTTATCCCCAAAGCTAAGTTAAAGGGACTCCGAGCAGTGCAGAAACTATGGAAAGATGCATATCATTTTAAAGCTCTCTTTCTCCTCTTTCCAATGATATATAAAGCGCTGCCCTACGCCTTTTAGTTTTCGCTATTTTCGCGATTGAAATTGCTGCGGCCGCAATTTTAATCGCGAAAATAAAGAAAACTAAAAGGCGTAGGGCGACGATTTAGGTGTCGCCAGAAAGAGGAGAAAGAGAGCTTTAAAATGATATCCATCTTTCCATAGTTACTTGTATTACACAGGACGACACTTTCCCCAGTGTCAGCAGCTCCATTCAGCAGAAAAAGTCGCCCTGTGTAATACAATGTAACTATGGAAAGATGGATATCATTTTAAAGCTCTCTTTCTGGCGACACCTAAATCGTTGCCCTACGCCTTTTAGTTTTCGTTATTTTCGCGATTGAAATCGCGGCCGCGGCAATTTCAATCGCGAAAAAAGCGAAAACTAAAAGGCGTAGGGCAGCAGTTTATATATCATTGGAAAGAGGAGAAAGAGAGCTTTAAAATGATATGCATCTTTCCATAGTTTCTGCACTGCTCGGAGTCCCTTTAAAAGCCGGGGTTTTAGTTCACAGAAGAATGCATTCATATGCTTAGTCACCTATACTGCGCAAAAGTACCCAGGTAAACATAGGTATCCTAACTCTGGCCCTGTAACATGCATAGTGCAGACATGCAAACACATTCATTGCATCAAACCTATCAATGGATTAGGAGCACACATCCTGACGTCCTCTCCTGGGACAGATAGTGCATCTTACCAATCGCACAAGGGAGCTAACGTAATGTATCCATGTGCACCATGCACATACACCAGCATAAGCTGTGTGCATGCTGACAAACGCATACAGGGAAGGAGGGAGTGCACTGAATTAGACCCTAGCCACAGGGGTCAATAACAAGAAAAAAATACATATATCCAGGCACATCTCCTCTAGTTAGGACAGCTACCCTCTATGTAAAATTCCTTGGATGATTGGGGGCTACCCTTTATGTTGGATTCCTTGGATGATTGGAGGCTACCCTCTATGTCTGTTCCTTAGATGATTGGAGGCTACCCTCTATGATTCCTTGGATGATTGGAGGCTACCCTCTATGTCTGTTCCTTAGATGATTGGAGGCTACCCTCTATGTCTGTTCCTTGGATGATTGGAGGCTACTCTCTATGTCAGATTCCTTGGATGATTGGAGGCTACTCTCTATGTCTGTTCCTTGGATGATCGGAGGCTACTCTCTATGTCAGATTCCTTGGATGATTGGAGGCTACCCTCTATGTCAGATTCCTTGGATGATTGGAGGCTACCCTCTATGTCAGATTCCTTGGATGATTGGAGGCTACCCTCTATGTCTGTTCCTTGGATGATTGGAGGCTACCCTCTATGTCTGTTCCTTGGATGATTGGAGGCTACCCTCTATGTCTGTTCCTTGGATGATTGGGGGCTACTCTCTATGTCTGTTCCTTGGATGATTGGAGGCTACTCTCTATGTCAGATTCCTTGGATGATTGGAGGCTACTCTCTATGTCTGTTCCTTGGATGATTGGGGGCTACTCTCTATGTCTGTTCCTTGGATGATTGGAGGCAACCCTCTATGTCTGTTCCTTGGATGATTGGGGGCTACTCTCTTTATGTCGGCTTCCTTGGATGATTAGAGTCTCCCCTCTATGTGAGAATCCTGGGTTCCAAACCCTGTGTCTCTGGTCTCCTCACCCCTCATGAGCGAGCGCTGTAATCGATTTGGGCGCACACTGAGTAACTTCGGCGCCATCAGAAGACATAGCAGAACTTACATTTTAAAATACTATAATTCGGCTTCCAGCAAGCCGAATATCATAATTCCCCACTATCCACGACGTGGACCTAGAGGGGGAATAGTAATTAACGCCACCGGGACCTGTGCAGCAGCAGGATAAGCCATATACCGGCTGCATTCTGCGCCCAAGTCTCCCGGTGGCGATTACGTATGTACGCCTCATGGGCTCCAAGTGCTGCAGGATAACCTGTTTTCCAGGGTCCAAACAAAAGTTATTTCTGTTTAACTGTAGCATAAAGGGTAGTTCTTAAGTAGGGATAATCAATGAGATGCAAACATTATGTATGTTTTTATGCAAATATATGCAGTTTGAAAATAGACCAATTAATTCAAACCTAGGTGAGACTTGATTGGTACATTTTCAAGCTGCATATATTTTCATAAAATTGTACATAATCCTGCAAGAATTCGGGAATATTTGCATCTTGTTCATCCCTATTTTTAATTACAACCTTTGGAGTAGGTAGGCTCAACCAACACAGCCCACTGCAAATATTGTCATATGTATATACCATCAAGCAATGGGCATAGCAAAGGGCCATGCTATTCTTTTTGGCACGGGTTAGAGGTGCAACTGTTGTACAATAGTTTAGTTTGTTGTCCTTTAAGACTATTAATGTGACCCTGTATCTACAATCAAAATCTGATAAATCATTATGTGAGCTCAAGTCCATCTGCAGGCACTTGGGGATGTAGGGTTTCCTGTTACTTGACCATTGCTAATTTATAGTCTTTCCTTGTAAAAGTGAAATATAATGGACAAACAAAAATGTCTGCTGGTGGCGCAGGTGACTGGGGGTTGGCCTGCTTGTGTGGATGATCCAGGTTCAAGTTTCCTGATCCCATGTTATTGCTTAAGTTGCTACTTGCTGAAAGATTTCTCTCTCTATATATCTGTGAAGTATGATGGATGACATGAAGTTATGAGGAGCCTGTAGTCCAGATCATTGCAGCTCTGAATTCCTATGTGGGAAACTGGTGTTCAATCCCCTGACTCCATGCAGCGGCTGAAGCACTGAGCTTTAGCCTATTCAACGCTGTGTCCTGTTGCAACTCTACTGATTGCAAGTTTCCTTCTACATGTGAAATATGATGGACGACTAGACATTGGTAAGAGATGAGCTAGTGGCTTGGGTGGTTACTGCTCTAACCCATGATGTGGGAGTTCTGGGTTCAATCTTCTGTAGCTCAGTTTAGTTTATCTTTCTGGGTGACCTTTTTGATAGAGCACCTCAGATGTTAGTGCTTGAACTAAAGAAGGTCATAAAAGAAATCTATATATAGCAGATTGTGATGATTATTAATAATAATAGGGGGGCATTTTGATAAGTACAGATTTTGGACTGGACTTCCTTAACCAAGTCCCTTTAGATGAAACTGTCCTTATTTCTTGTGTTGCTGGATGTGCTGCTAGCCATTTGGTTAGTGTCTGTAGATGTGAAGTATGATGGACGAAGAGATCTGTTCATGACCAGAGCTGGTGGCTCAGGGTGATGGAGGTCTGAGCTGCTGTGCAGGAGATCTGAGTTCAAGCCCCTTGCTGGCTGATTTGAACTACTGAAATAATGAGTGATAAGTACATTATTAGGTGGGCTTACTATGTACGTGGTAGGAAGAAAAGAAGAGTACAGGGGTGAAAAAAAAAAAAAAAGTTGGGGGAAATTTTTTCTAAGTATGAAAGTGGGTTGTCCTGAGTAAGACAGCCCACTCCAAATATTGTCAGATGGATAGACCACATAGACATGGGGTAAGGGGAAGAGGCCCCAGGCTATCTGGTGTCGTTGACACATGTTACAGGCACCCCTGTTGTACCTGGGACTCGGGAGCTGTGGTGTCTTGTCCATGGGCCACAAGGCCTTCACTCAGAGGGGTTGGTCTCAGGTGTCTCAGTAGAGCTGTCAGAGTCCAGGATTGAACTCAGGTTTCTCAGCACTGCTGTCAGAGACCCTTACCTCTGAGCTATCTCCTTCTCCTGACTATATGTGCTCGTCCATCATATTTCACAAGCAGAACAGCATGACAGCTTAATAAAGAGACAAGAGGATACACTCTCACACAGTGTCCACCAGGATTGAACTCAGGTTTCTCAACACTGCTGTCAGAGACCCATACCACTGAGCTATCTACTTCCCCTGACTATGTGCTGCTGGTCCATCATATTTCACAAGTAGAACAGCTAGACAACTTAATAAAGAGACAAGATTAGAACCAATGTCCACCAGGATTGAACTCAGGTTTCTCAGCACTGCTGTCAGAGACCCTTACCTCCGAGCTATCTCCTTCTCCTGACTATATGTGCTCGTCCATCATATTTCAAAAGTAGGACAGCTTAATAAAGAGACAACAAAATTAGAAGCAGATTAATGGATGATTAATTATATGCAAATATTTCCGAGTTCATGCAGCATTATCAATTTTTTTTTTGTATGCAAATATATGCAGCTTGAAAATGGACCAATCAATTAAAACCTGTGTGGAACTTAACCATTTTAGCCCGCGGGTATTTTTCACCTTATGGGAGGAATTTTCACATTTCAGCGCTCCTCCCTTTCTTTCCCCAATAACTATCACTACTTATCACAATGAAATGATCTATACCTTGTTTTCTCTGCCACCACTTAGGTTTTCTTTGGGTGGTACATTATGCTAAGAATTATTTTATTCTAAATGCATTATAATGGGAATAATAAGAAAAAATTGAAAAAAATCACTATATAGTTTTCTGCCATTATAGTTTTAAAATAATACATGCTACCGTAATTAAAATCCACACATTTTATTTGGCCATTTGTCCCAGTTATTGTAACATTAAAAGTATATCCCTAGTACAATGTATGGTGACAATATTTTATTTGGAAATAAAGGTGCATTTTTTCAGTTTTACATCCGTCACTAATTTTTATCCCATAATTTAACAATAATATGCTCTCTTGACATACATATTAAAAAAAAATGATTCCCCAAAGTCAGTAGTGGTAATTATACTATTTGGCCACAAGATGTCCCCACTGAGTACTTCCTGTTGGTATACAATTGTTCTGCTATGCTATGCATTGTTCCCCAACCCTGTCCTCAAGGCCCACCAACGGTTCAAGTTTTGTGGAAATCCAGAGTTGGTTAATCAGCTATGCTGAGCAACTAATTACCCCACCTGTGAATGCTTGTGGTTTCCTGCAAAACATGTACTGTTGGTGGGCCTTGAGGACAGGGTTGGGAAGCTCTGTGCTGTAGGAAGTAATGTGTTGCTACATTGTAACTAGGGAAGTGACGCATGCAGGCATCAATGAATGCCTGCAATCACGGAGGCCTAGAGCGGAGATTAATGAATGGGAACTTTGTTCCCATTCATAAATCTAACGATCGGCGACGGTAAACAGTGGAAATCGGTGGGCGGGAGGAAGCGCGGCGACTACTTCAGAATGAACACTTTTTTTTAACTAAAACAGTGTACAGTGTTCATTCTCGGTGGACATGCACGGATTGGCTCAGGGAACTTTTGCCTCCTGCAGCCAATACCCCCTGTTGCCGATAACAGGGCGATCGTGGGCATCTGCCCCCTTAGCGCACAGCCCCTCAAATTGCAGGGATGTGACTAGCGTGTCCCTGCTGCTGTAGCAGCTGTCGCTGCAGACAGGAGGCTCACGTCCCAGCGGCAGAAATGGTTAATTGGTCCATTTTCAAGTTGTATATATTTGCATACAAATGTACATAATCCTGCAGGAACTTGGAAATATTTGCATCTTTTGAATCATCCCTAGTTAGAATCCATCCAATAAATGAAGTCAGGTCTCTGTGCACCACTGTTAAGGGCCCAGTTAGTTTCCACTATCGCGGTTTCCGCCGCGAATCCGCGGAGTTTCCCCGCAGGCAAATCGCGCAGGGAAACTCTGCCATAGGGTATAACGGCGCCGCCGGCCGAAATGCTTACGGTAGCGATTCGGCCGGAACCCCCTGCAGAATTCGCAGCGGAGGCTGCGATTCCCATAGCCGTGCATTGTACGGCTGATGGGATTCGCCTGCGATCCCGCCCACCCGCTCAGTGTCGGCGTGCGTCTGCGAGACGCACGCCGCACAAGTGGAAACGAGCCCTTATGCTTCATACACACTTGAGATAATAGTCTTTGGAAAAGGCAAGATCACAGACCAATTTTACCCCCTTCCATGTAGTATGAAAGCCATACTCTACACAGTCTATTCTATGGAGCTGCACTCCCCATCAGATAAAATCTTTGCAGGATGCTGCACACAAAGATGCCTGTACACACTCAAAAGATCATTATCTGCAAAAGATCTGTTCCTGCAAAAGATCCATTCCTGCAAAATGCATTCATAGTCTGATATCTGCAGATCCTCATACACACCTTGTTTAACAGACAATCATCTGCAGATCATCCGCAGATCAGATCCACCAGGATGGATTTTCAGATCTGCAGATGATTGCCAGATATGCAGATGAAGTCTGTTAAACAAGGTGTGTATGATGATCTGCAGATCTCATAGACTATGGGCTGGTGCACACCAAAACCCGCTAGCAGATCCGCAAAATGCTAGCAGATTTTTAAACGCTTTTTTTTATTTTTATGAGGCGTTTTGCTAGCGTTTTGCGGATTGCTGCTGCGGTTTTCAGTATAGTAGATTTCATATATTGTTACAGTAAAGCTGTTACTGAACAGCTTCTGTAACAAAAACGCCTGCAAAACCGCTCTGAAGTGCCGTTTTTCAGAGCGGTTTGCGTTTTTCCTATACTTAACATTGAGGCAGAAACGCATCCGAAATCCAAAAAATGCCTCACCCAGGCATTTTTCGTTTCTGCAAAACGCCTGCCGCTCTGGTGTGCACCACCCCATTGAGATACATTGACCAAGCAGATCCGCAGCCGCAAGCGGATCGGAAAACGCCCAAAAAGCCGCTCGGTGTGCACCAGCCCTATGAATGCATTTTGCAGGAATGGTTTTTTTGCAGGAACAGATCTTAGGCCCCATACACACATCAGACCATAGTCTTTTGAAAATGAAAGATCACAGACCAATCTTGCCACCCTTCATGTAGTATGAGAGCCATACTCTACACAGTCTTTTCTATGGAGCTGAACTCCCCATCAGATAAAATCTTTGCAAGATGCTGCACACACAGATGCTGTACAGACACAAAAGATCAGTATCTGCAAAAGATCTGTTCCTGCCAAAAATCCATTCCTGCAAATTGCAATGATAGTCTATGAGATCTGCAGATCATCATACACACATGATTTAACTGACATTCATCTGCAGATCAGATCCACCAGGATGGATTTTCAGATCTGCAGATGATTGCTTGATCTGCAGATGAATGTCAGTTAAATCATGTGTGTATGATGATCTGCAGATCTCATAGACTATCATTGCAATTTGCAGGAATGGATTTTTGGCAGGAACAGATCTTTTGCAGATACTGATCTTTTGTGTCTGTACAGCATCTGTGTGTGCAGCATCTTGCAAAGATTTTTTTCTGATGTGGAGTTCAGCTCCATAGAATAGACTGTGTAGAGTATGGCTCTCATACTACATGAAGGGTGGTAAGATTGGTCTGTGATCTTTCATTTTCAAAAGACTATGGTCTGATGTGTGTATGGGGCCTTAGAGTCTTCACCTTAGCTATCTCCTTCCCCTGACTAGGGATGGTCAATGAGATGCAAGTCATTTTGAGTTGTTGCAGGTCTATACAAATTTTGATGCAAATTTATGCACCTTGAATATGGATCAATCAAATTTTACCTCAGCAGGATTTGATTTGGTTCATGTTCATGCTGCATACATTCGCAAACAAATGTTCAGCCAGCTGCTTACTGAAAGGACTTTTGCCATTTAGTGCTGTGTGACCATATATTAGCTAGCCGTGTCTGCTGTAGCCCCCCCACTGGATATGGTTTCAGCAGACTCCACTGTCTATAAATTAGAGCCTCATGCAGACACTAAAGCCTGGGGTACACACATCACATTTTGATTGGCCAATAACTGACCAATTTTACCACCTCCATGTAGCATGAGGACCAACAGACGTTGAAAGCTATGAACAGATTGTGTAGGTAAACCCTCATACTATATGGAAGTTGTAAAATTGGTCAATCATTATTGGATGTGTGTACGAAGCTTCAGCTGTTCTGAGGTGAAACAACTATGCGGACAAGCTAGTGACAGCTCATGTGTCCTCTCCAGGGAAGAACCAATCACTGGTCACTCGCGTCTGACTGGCATCGGAGATGAAGAAATTACAAAGACATGAGGTTGAAACAAAATCAGAGGTTTGCTTATGTATTCATGTCTCTAAACACTAACACTAAATTATTTCATTATTATTTTGCAAAGATTATTTCAGATTTCTTACAGTTGTGTCTCCAGAGACAGCTACAGCCTTGCCTTACAACAGGGATGTCAAACAAACTATTTTTTTTATTTTGATTCCTTATATGATTAAGTCGCTGGTCGAATTGATCAGCCACCTATTGCGCTGTGGAGCACGATGGTGGCGGGTGACACTATCTGATTGCACAAGAATTTGTCCGGAGATGGTGGCCCCCTAGTGGATTGTCCTACAGACTATGCTGTGATTTTTTTTTCTTTTTTCCCTGAATTCTATTTTGAGGTACTTTGAGAAAAGAATCCATTTGGAGGTTCTATTCAAAGTCTTTTTATGAACATTTACAGGAAGCGCTCTTCTACAGACCGAGAATTTTCAAATGTTAAATCACTTTCAAATATTTAACCATTTAAAGGGAACCTGAAGCGAGCAAAATTATTTAAAATAAACACATGGCGTAGCTGCAAATGAACATTACATACTAACCTCACTGTCAGTTCCTCTCAGAAGCTCACCATTTTCAGTGATCCCTTCCAGTCCTGATAATATTTTGTCAGAACCGAAATATACCAGTTGCTGTCAGTTATATATCAACAGCTGTCAGTTACAACTGAATGTGCAAAATAATGTCCATGTTTCCCTATGGCACAAGTGGGCGATGTTACAGTTTAACAGTGTGCTGATCAGGAAGCTGTTATGGGGTAATGGCCATTTTTAAAATGGAGGACGGAGAATTCCATTGATCACAGTGGACAAATGGGACACAGGAGAAGAGAAAGAGATTGAGAAGTAGACTACACAGGATGTACAGTGGTTTGCAAAAGTATTCTGCCCCCTTGAAGTTTTCCACATTTTGTCATATTACTGCCACAAACTTGAATCAATTGTATTGGAATTCCACGTGAAAGACCAATACAAAGTGGTGTACACATGAGAAGTGGAATGAAATTCATACATGATTCCAAACATTTTTTTACAAATAAATAACTGCAAAGTGGGGTGTGCGTAATTATTCAGTCCCCTGAGTCAATACTTTGTAGAACCACCTTTTGCTGCAATTACAGCTGCCAGTCTTTTAGGGTATGTCTCTACCAGCTTTGCACATCTAGAGACTGAAATCCTTGCCCATTCTTCTGTGCAAAACAGCTCCAGCTCAGTCAGTTTAGATGGACAGCGTATGTGAACAGCAGTTTTCAGATCTTGCCACAGATTCTCGATTGGATTTAGATCTGGACTTTGACTGGGCCATTCTAACACATGGATATGTTTTGTTTTAAACCATTCCATTGTTGCCCTGGCTTTCCATTGTTGCCCCCCCCCCCCCTGAGCATGAAGCTGCCACCACCATATTTTACAGTGGGGATGGTGTGTTCAGAGTGATGTGCAGTGTTAGTTTTCCGCCACACATAGCGTTTTGCATTTTGGCCAAAAAGTTCAATTTTGGTCTCATCTGACCAGAGCACCTTCTTCCACATGGTTGCTGTCCCCCCCCACATGGCTTGTGGCAAACTGCAAACGGGACTTCTTATGCTTTTCTGTTAACAATGGCTTTCTTCTTGCCATTCTTCCATAAAGGAACTTTAACTTTGTGCAGTGCACGACTAATAGTTGTCCTATGGACAGATTCCTCCACCTGAGCTGTAGATTTCTGCAGTTCGTCCAGAGCAGGGCCAGAACTACCATAGGAAAAAATGGGCAATTGCCCCAGAGCCTGTAGGGGCCCCCAAGGTGTCCCTCCTCATTTTAACTGTTGCCCCCAATGGTTTCTGCAGAGTCTGTTAAGGTGGGAGGTGATTGGGGGAGGGTCAGCAGCCAGCTCAGGGGCCCAGGAGGGAAATTGTCTGCAACAAAGGGCCGCTAATGATACTTTTTGGTCTGGGGGGTGTCTGTTGGGGGGCCCCCAGGCTAATTTTGCCCTAGGGCCCAATTGTTACTTGAACCGGCCCTGGTCCAGAGTCACCATGGGCCTCTTGACTGCATTTCTGATCTGCGCTCTCCTTGTTCGGCCTGCGAGTTTAGGTGGACGGCCTTGTCTTGGTAGGTTTACAGTTGTGCCATACTCCTTCCATTTCTTAGACCTGGTGCACACTAAAAACCGCTAGCAGATCCGCAAAATGCTAGCAGATTATGAAACGCTTTTTCTTCTTCTTCTGTAGCGTTTCAGCTAGCATTTTGCGGTTTTGGGAAGCGTTTTTGGTGTAGTAGATTTCAGATATTGTTACAGTAAAGCTGTTACTGAACAGCTTCTGTAACCAAAACGCCTGCAAAACCGCTCTGAACGGGCGCTTTTCAGAGCGGTTTGCGGTTTTCCTATACTTTACATTGGAGGCAGAAACGCCTCCGCAATCCAAAATCTGCAGCAGCCCAGGAATATGAGTTTCTGCAAAACGCCTCCCGCTCTGGTGTGCACCAGCCCATTAAAATACATTACCCAAGCGTATCCGCAGCCGCAAGCGGATCGCAAAACGCAGCCGAACCACTCTGGTGTGCACTAGGCCTTAATGATCACTTGAACAGTGCTCCGTAGGATGTTCAAGACTTTGGAAATCTTTTTGTAGCCAAAGCCTGCTTTAAATTTCTCTATAACTTTATCCCTGACCTGTCTGGTGTGTTCTTTGGACTTCATGGTGTTGTTGCTCCCAATATTCTCTTAGACAAACTCTGAGGCCGTCACAGAGCAGCTGTATTTGTACTGACATAGATTGCATACAGGTGCACTCTATTTAGTCATTAGCACTCATCAGGCAATGTCTATTGGCAAGTGACTGCACTCAGACCAAAGGGGGCTGAATAATTACGCACACCCCACTTTGCAGTTAATGAATTGTAAAAAATGTTTGGAATCCTGTGTGATTTTCGTTACACTTCTCACTCGTATACCATTTTGTATTGGTCTTTCATGTGGAATTCCAATAAAACTGATTCATGTTTGTGGCAGTAATATGACAAAATGTGGAAAACTTCAAGGGGGCCGAATACTTTTGCAAACCACTGTAAGTTTGACCGGTGTATGGTTATTTTGACTTTTTATTTCAGGTTCTCAAGTACCAGCTGTCTCTGCCCCCTTAAGGACAAGAGACCGCTGGTACAAGAAACTGGAATGACTACAAATATTGAAGAATTGCCGCACATACCCGCCGCCCACTCTGCTGTCTCTATGACAGCAGAGTTCCTGTGAATCGGTCAAGAGTCGCTTTCATTGGCTCCTGACCCTGCCTATCAATATAAGCCAATGGGAGCTGCTTACGTTGATAGACAGGGTCAGGAGCCAATAAAATCGTCTCTCGACCGGCTCATAGAGACGACAGAGCAAGTGAGCTGCGGGGAGAACACGCGGAATCGTTGTGTATGGAAATCTACGCCCTGGCAGTCAACCATCAAAACAGGGCGTAGATTTCAATTAGCGCGGTCCTTAAAGGAGTTGTCAGGCACTCCTTGCAGCACTGCAGTCACCTTATATAGTGTGATCAGCATGGATTCTATACACTCCTCACAGCACTGCAGTCACCTTATATACAGTGGCTTGCAAAATTATTCAGCCCCCTTGAAGTTTTCCACATTTTGTCACATTACTGCCACAAACATGAATCAATTTTATTGGAATTCCACGTGAAAGACCAATACAAAGTGGTGTACACATGAGAAGTGGAACAAAAATCATACATGATTCCAAACATTTAAAAAAAAAAATAACTGCAAAGTGGGGTGTGCGTAATTATTCAGCCCCCTGAGTCAATACTTTGTAGAACCACCTTTTGCTGCAATTACAGCTGCCAGTCTTTTAGGGTATGTCTCTACCAGCTTTGCACATCTAGAGACTGAAATCCTTGCCCATTCTTCTGTGCAAAACAGCTCCAGCTCAGTCAGATTAGATGGACAGCGTTTGTGAACAGCAGTTTTCAGATCTTGCCACAGATTCTCGTTTGGTATTAGATTTGGACTTTGACTGGGCCATTCTAACACATGGATATGTTTTGTTTTAAACCATTCCATTGCTACCCTGGCTTTATGTTTAGGGTTGTTGTCCTGCTGGAAGGTGAACCTCTGCCCCAGTCTCAAATCTTTTGCAGACTCCAAGAGGTTTTCTTCCAAGATTGCCCTGTATTTGGCTCCATCCATCTTCCCATCAACTCTGACCAGCTTCACTGTCCCTGCTGAAGAGAAGCACCCCCAGAGCATGACACTACCACCACCATATTTGACAGTGGGGATGGTGTGTTCAGAGTGATGTGCAGTGTTAGTTTTCCGCCACACATAGCGTTTTGAATTTTGGCCAAAAAGTGCCATTCTGGTCTCATCTGACCAGAGCACCTTCTTCCACATGTTTGCTGCCACCCCCCCCCCCCCCCTTTGGAAATCTTTTTGTAGCCTAAGCCTGCTTTAAATTTCTCAATAACTTGATCCCTGACCTGTCTTGTGTGTTCTTTGGACTTCATGGTGTTGTTGCTCCCAATATTCTCTTAGACAACCTCTGAGGCCCTCACAGAGCAGCTGTATTTGTACTGACATTAGATTACACACAGGTGCACTCTATTTAGTCATTAGCACTCATCAGGCAATGTCTATGGGCAACTGAATGCACTCAGACCAAAGGGGACTGAATAATTACACACACCCCACTTTGCAGTTATTTATTTGTAAAAAATGTTTGGAATCATGTATGATTTCCGTTCCACTTCTCACATGTACACCACTTTGTATTGGTCTTTCACATGGAATTCCAATAACATTGATTCATGTTTGTGGCAGTAATATGACAAAATGTAGAAAACTTCAAGGGGGCCGAATATTTTTTGCACACCACTGTAGTGTGATCAGCATGGATTCCATAAACTTCTTGCAGCACTGCAGTCACCTTATATAGTGTGATCAGCATGAATTCTATACACTCCTTGCAGCACTGCAGTCACCTTATATAGTGTGATAAGCATGAATTCTATACACTCCTTGCAGCACTGCAGTCGTCACCTTATATAGTGTGATAAGCATGAATTCCATACACTCCTTGCAGCACTGCAGTCACCTTGTATAGTGTGATCAGCATGGATACCATACACTCCTTGCAGCACTGCAGTCACCTTATATAGTGTGATCAGCACGGACTCCATACACTCCTTGCAGCAGTGCAGTCACCTTATATAGTGTGATCAGCATGAATTCTATACACTCCTTGCAGCACTGCAGTCACCTTATATAGTGTGATCAGCATGAATTCTATACACTCCTTGCAGCACTGCAGTCATCACCTTATATAGTGTGATCAGCATGGATTCCATACACTCCTTGCAGCACTGCAGTCACCTTGTATAGTGTGATCAGCATGGATTCCATACACTCCTTGCAGCATTGCAGTCACCTTGTATAGTGTGATCAGCACGGACTCCATACACTCCTTGCAGCAGTGCAGTCACCTTATATAGTGTGATCAGCATGAATTCCATACACTCCTTGCAGCACTGCAGTCATCTTGTATAGTGTGATCAGCATGGATTCCATACACTCCTTGCAGCACTGCAGTCACCTTATATAGTGTGATCAGCACGGACTCCATACACTCCTTGCAGCAGTGCAGTCACCTTATATAGTGTGATCAGCACGGATTCCATACACTCCTTGCAGCACTGCAGTCACCTTATATAGTGTGATCAGCACGGATTCCATACACTCCTCGCAGCACTGCAGTCACCTTATATAGTGTGATCAGCACGGATTCCATACACTCCTCGCAGCACTGCAGTCACCTTATATAGTGTGATCAGCATGGATTCCATACACTCCTCGCAGCACTGCAGTCACCTTATATAGCGTGATCAGCATGGATTCCATACACTCCTTGCAGCACTGCAGTCACCTTATATAGCATGAATTCCATACACTCCTTGCAGCACTGCAGTCACCTTATATAGCAGGGTTAGGGAACCTATGGCTCAGGAGCCAGATGTGGCTCTTTTGATGGTAAATCAGTAGGGGGTTGATTCACTAAGCTACACTACTCAAGCAGCGCAAGTAACATTTTCAAAGTAGGCACACTACTACTGTAGCATGCATTACTAACTTACTCGCGCTTCCCCCAAAACTAACGGCCGCTTCAATTGTCCCACTCTGAACCCTGTCAGGTCCAGTGACTTTGTAGGACGAGATCCCTGCACTTTGATTGGCCCAATAGGCTGCCTGTCACTTGACAGGCAGCCTATTGGACCAAATTGCAGGGATCTCTTGCTACAAAGTGAATCAACCCCCAGGTCAGCTAGCTAATTGTACAAGCTGTTAGTCTGTATTTCTCTTGTCTTGCCTTTTAGGGAAATTGCTGATGTTGCTGAAACCCAAGAGAAGCTGAAGTCTGACACTTCTGCTGCCGGAAGGAGGGTTCACATCCCTGTCACCATGGCACCAGGGATGTGAACCCTCCACTGTGCCAGTTTGAAACATATTGTATGGCTCTCACTGAATTATATTTTAAAATATGTGGAGTCTATGGCTCTCCCAGCCAAAAAGGTTCCTGACCCCTGTTATATAGTGTAATCAGTATGAATTCCATACACTCCTTACAGCACTGCAGTCACCTTAGGCCTGGAGCCCACTACAAAACATTATCGCTAATCGCAATTGCTAGTGTTTTGTATGAGCGTTTTCAGTAGCAATTTTATAAAAAAAAGTGTATTCAATTTGCCAGCGGTTGTGTAGCGATTAGAGATTTTAATTGTGATTGGTCCTTTCAATTTAAATTTTGTTACAGTGTGCAGTAACTTACAAAATGCTAGCAAAAACGCTCTGTGCAGGTTTGATGAGGGATTATGCCAGCGTTTATATATTTTACAATGCAGAAACGCTAAACACGATAAATGCTGCATGTCCTGCATTTTGCAATTTAGTAATCGCAATTGCTCCAGTGGAATTTAGCCCATCCATTATCAGCTGAGCGTTTAGGGAAATCGCTAGCAGTTTGAATCGCTCTAGTGGGTTTGAGCCCTTATATAGTGTGATCAGCATGGATTCCATACACTCCTCGCAGCACTGCAGTCACCTTATATAGCATGATCAGCATGGATTCCATACACTCCTCGCAGCACTGCAGTCACCTTATATAGCATGATCAGCATGGATTCCATACACTCCTCGCAGCACTGCAGTCACCTTATATAGCATTATCAGCATGGATTCCATACACTCCTCGCAGCACTGCAGTCACCTTATATAGCGTGATCAGCATGGATTCCATACACTCCTCGCAGCACTGCAGTCACCTTATATAGCATGATCAGCATGGATTCCATACACTCCTCGCAGCACTGCAGTCAACTTATATAGTGTGATCAGCATGGATTCCATACACTCCTCGCAGCACTGCAGTCACCTTATATAGTGTGATCAGCATGGATTCCATACACTCCTTGCAGCACTGCAGTCACCTTATATAGTGTGATCAGCATGGATTCCATACACTCCTCACAGCACTGCATTCACCTTATATAGTGTGATCAGCATGGATTCCATACACTCCTTGCAGCACTGCAGTCACCTTATATAGCATGCTCAGCATGGATTCCATACACTCCTCGCAGCTTTGCAGTCACCTTATATAGCATGAACAGCATGGATTCCATACACTCCTTGCAGCACTGCAGTCACCTTATATAGCATGATCAGCATGGATTCCATACACTCCTCGCAGCACTGCAGTCACCTTATATAGCGTGATCAGCATGGATTCCATACACTCCTCGCAGCACTGCAGTCACCTTGTATAGTGTGATCAGCATGGATTCCATACACTCCTCGCAGCACTGCAGTCACCTTATATAGCGTGATCAGCATGGATTCCATACACTCCTTGCAGCACTGCAGTCACCTTATATAGTGTGATCAGCATGAATTCCATACAATCCTCGCAGCACTGCAGTCACCTTATATAGCATGATCAGCATGGATTCCATACACTCCTCGCAGCACTGCAGTTACCTTATATGGTGTGATCAGCATGGATTCCATACACTCCTTGCAGCATTGCAGTCAGCTTATATGGTGTGATCAGCATGGATTCCATACACTCCTTGCAGCACTACAGTCAGCTTATATGGTGTGATCAGCATGGATTCCATACACTCCTCGCAGCACTGCAGTCACCTTGTATAGTGTGATCAGCACGGATTCCATACACTCCTCGCAGCACTGCAGTCACCTTATATAGCGTGATCAGCATGGATTCCATACACTCCTTTCAGCACTGCAGTCACCTTATATAGTGTGATCAGCATGGATTCCATACACTCCTTGCAGCACTGCAGTCACCTTATATAGTATGATCAGCATGGATTCCATACACTCCTTTCAGCACTGCAGTCACCTTATATAGCATGATCAGCACGGATTTCATACACTCCTCGCAGCACTGCAGTCACCTTGTATAGTGTAATCAGCATGGATTCCATACACTCCTCGCAGCACTGCAGTCACCTTATATAGCGTGATCAGCATGGATTCCATACACTCCTTGCAACACTGCAGTCACCTTATATAGTGTGATCAGCATGAATTCCATACAATCCTCGCAGCACTGCAGTCACCTTATATAGCATGATCAGCATGGATTCCATACACTCCTCGCAGCACTGCAGTTACCTTATATGGTGTGATCAGCATGGATTCCATACACTCCTTGCAGCATTGCAGTCAGCTTATATGGTGTGATCAGCATGGATTCCATACACTCCTTGCAGCACTACAGTCAGCTTATATGGTGTGATCAGCATGGATTCCATACACTCCTCGCAGCACTGCAGTCACCTTGTATAGTGTGATCAGCACGGATTCCATACACTCCTCGCAGCACTGCAGTCACCTTATATAGTATGATCAGCATGGATTCCATACACTCCTTTCAGCACTGCAGTCACCTTATATAGCGTGATCAGCATGGATTCCATACACTCCTTTCAGCACTGCAGTCACCTTATATAGTGTGATCAGCATGGATTCCATACACTCCTTGCAGCACTGCAGTCACCTTATATAGTATGATCAGCATGGATTCCATACACTCCTTGCAGCACTGCAGTCACCTTATATAGTGTGATCAGCATGGATTCCATACACTCCTTGCAGCACTGCAGTCACCTTATATAGTGTGATCAGCATGGATTCCATACACTCCTTGCAGCACTGCAGTCACCTTATATAGTGTGATCAGCATGGATTCCATACACTCCTCGCAGCACTGCATTCACCTTATATAGTGTGATCAGCATGGATTCCATACACTCCTTGCAGCACTGCAGTCACCTTATATAGTGTGATCAGCATGGATTCCATACACTCCTCGCAGCACTGCAGTCACCTTATATAGCGTGATCAGCATGGATTCCATACACTCCTTGCAGCACTGCAGTCACCTTATATAGTGTGATCAGCATGAATTCCATACAATCCTCGCAGCACTGCAGTCACCTTATATAGCATGATCAGCATGGATTCCATACACTCCTCGCAGCACTGAAGTTACCTTATATGGTGTGATCAGCATGGATTCCATACACTCCTTGCAGCATTGCAGTCAGTTTATATGGTGTGATCAGCATGGATTCCATACACTCCTTGCAGCACTACAGTCAGCTTATATGGTGTGATCAGCATGGATTCCATACACTCCTCGCAGCACTGCAGTCACCTTATATAGTATGATCAGCATGGATTCCATACACTCCTTTCAGCACTGCAGTCACCTTATATAGCGTGATCAGCATGGATTCCATACACTCCTTTCAGCACTGCAGTCACCTTATATAGCGTGATCAGCATGGATTCCATACACTCCTTGCAGCACTGCAGTCACCTTATATAGTGTGATCAGCATGGATTCCATACACTCCTTGCAGCACTGCAGTCACCTTATATAGTGTGATCAGCATGGATTCCATACACTCCTTGCAGCACTGCAGTCACCTTATATAGTGTGATCAGCATGGATTCCATACACTCCTTGCAGCACTGCAGTCACCTTATATAGTGTGATCAGCATGGATTCCATACACTCCTTGCAGCATTGCAGTCACCTTATATAGTGTGATCAGCATGGATTCCATACACTCCTTGCAGCACTGCAGTCACCTTATATAGTGTGATCAGCATGGATTCCATACACTCCTTGCAGCACTGCAGTCACCTTATATAGTGTGATCAGCATGGATTCCATACACTCCTTGCAGCACTGCAGTCACCTTATATAGTGTGATCAGCATGGATTCCATACACTCCTTGCAGCACTGAAAAAGAAAGGTTTTGAGGCTTAAAGTGTACCTGAGATGGGGCCATATAGCAATAAAATATACATACCTGCAATTGGCCTTAGAAAGTCCTCCAGTCCAGGGCCAACTGCGCATGCACAGCTCAGCCATGCGAGTGCACTTCTGCCACGTTTGCACCGCTGGGAGAATTCTGCGCCTGCGCAGAACTTTGGGCGATGAGAGCGAGACGGGGGCACACCTGGCTGGACTGCGCATGTGCAGACTGGAGGACTTTCCGGGGCTAATTGCAGCCGACCGGGGAGCCAGAACAGGGCAGCGTGGGTACGATCAGGCCAGAGAAAGCTCCAGGTATGTATATTTTATTGCTATGGCCCCGTTTCAGGTACACTTTAAAGGAAATCTAAAGATGGAAGGAAAAAGCAGTGTAACATCGTCTTCTTGTAGGCAAACTGTGACCGGCCACTCCAACTCTATGGTCCCAATTCTGAAAGGCCATTCAGAAAAAAAACAAAACTTTTTTTTTGCCATTCTGAAAACGTATTTAATATAATTTTAAGAAAATACTAGTTATTTAAAAATAAAACAGTAAAATTAATTTTAAAAAATACAGATCGCAGCAACAATCAGATACCACCAACAGAAAGCTCTGTTGGTGGCAACAAAAGGAGGAGATATTCATTATATGGCCGTGCAGTAAACTGTTAATGCTGCAGAGTGCTGAATTGTAAAAAAAAAAAAAAAAAATCACCTGGTCACTGGAAGGGGGGGGGGGGGGGGGGGGTGTAAGCCTGTGGTCCTCAACTGGTTAAAGAAAAACATTACTTTGTTACAGCTGATACAAATAATAAATCTGCAGTGCGTCTAACTGCTTTCAAGGAAACAAACAAGGAAACAAACATGTTAAAGGACAACTGACGTGAGAGGGATATGGAGGCTGCCATATTTATTTCCTTTACAGCAATCCCAGTGTGCCTGGCTGTCCTGCTGATCCTCTGCCTCTAATACTTTTAGCCACAGACCCTGAACAAGCATGCAGCAGATCATTATTATTAGATCTGACTAGATTAGCTGCATGCTTGTTCCTGGAGTGATTCAGACACTAGTGCCACAGAGCTGCCAGGCAACTGGTATTGTTTAAAAGGAAATAAATATGGCAGCCTCCATATACCTCTCACTACAGTTGTCCTTTAACTACCTGTTTTCAAATTAGCTGCTCTGCCATGGCAGTCAGCTGTGGGACCAAATTACAGCTTGTGATTAGTCACAGATGAGGGGACAAGTTAAACTATCTAAATACATACAGGGTGCATTTCTCTGTTTTCCTTCTGTCCAGTGCAAGAATTCAGGTCCACTTTATAGAATTAGATGTTCTGTAAAATCAGTGTTTTTGTTTTGTTGCATTACCGAATGCAGTATTGCTTTGTGAATGGAGGCCTCTATGTGACGTCACTATACAGTAGTGAGCCTTTGAACAACTGGTGCTTGCTGCATTACTGCTAGTCTCTCAGCCGTGTACTTACCTTCAGTATTCAAGGAACTATATTGACATTTTGATATATTTTATAATTGTGAGAAATAAAAGTTGTTGAATACTTTTAGACAATTGATTGACCTTTTAATGTATTTTCCCTTGTTCACATTAGTCCACAAATCATTACTAGAGGTCCTTTGGATCAAAGTATAAACATGTTTTCCTTGATCCAAAGTGACTTAACCTGCCCGTGGGATTTAAACAATTCCAGTTGCCTGGCAGCCCTGCTGGTCTATTTGGCTGCAGCAGTGTCTGAATAACACCAGACACAAGCATGCAGCTAATCCAGTCAGATTTTTCTCATAAACATCTGATCTGCGGCATGCTTCTTCAGGGTCTATGGCTACAAATATTAGAGACAGAGGCTCAGCAGGCCAGCCAGGCAACTGGTAGTGTTTAAAATGAAAGTAAATATGGCAGCTTCCATAACCCTCTTCCTTCAGGTTCACTTTTAGTGTGCTTAAAGGGAACCTGAGGTGAGAGGGATATGGAGGTTTCCTTGTAACCAATGCCAGTTGCCTGGCAGCCCTGTTGCTCTTCTGGTATAAGTAGTATTTGAATCAAAACCCTGGAACAAGCATATGACTAATCCAGTAAAACCTGAGTCCAGCTGAGTCACAGTACCTGATCTGCTGCATGCTTGTTCAGGGTCTGTGGCTAAAAGTATTAGAGGCAGAGGATCAGCAGTACAGCCAGACAACTGGTATTGTTTGAAAGGAAATATGGCAGCCTTCATATACTTCTCACCTCAGGTTCCCTTTAAAGTGCACCTGAGACAAACAAGTCTTCTACATAACTGGGGCTTCCTCCAGCCCCCTTCAGGCTGCTCAGCCCCTTGCAGTCGTCCTGGATTCTCTGCAATTCAGTTAGGTAAGCCGGTCAGTCAGCACAGGCATAGGCATAGGCTGCGCACGCTTCCGCAGCTGGGAGCATTCTGCAGGAGCAGCACGCTCCCAGCCACAGGATTGCAACTGGCCACGAAACGCATGTGCAGTGTGCCGACTGACTGGATTACCCAACTGAATTGTAGGAAATCCAGGAGGACGACGACAGCGTGGCTCTGAGCAGCCTGAAGGGGGCCGGAGGAAGCCCCAGTTATGTATAAGACTTTTACTTTTGTTCGTCTCAGGTTTACTTTAAAATGGCTAAAATTAATAATGAATTATTGATCAGAGCTCAATTTCAGCGTCACAACCAGAGTATCGTACTTATACTGACAGTAAACAAGCAGCTGCGAGTCCCGATTTCCGATGGACACCAGCCTTCTATTGTTCCCAGTTCCCCTCAGCACTGCTTCTTGTATTCAGTCCATGTTATTGGTGTCTACATACTGAGGAATGACTTGACGTCAGTCTTTTCTCCTCAGTACTGTGTAAACAATGAACAACATTGTCAGTGTTTTGCTACTATTTTCAAACTGAGCAAAAATCAAATCACATTACTGATCAAAGCTCGTGTTAACTGAGATCTATGTATAAGTACAGAAACACATTAAAGGATACCACAACCGAAACTAACATTGCGGCAGTGTGTGGGGGAGTACAAGTAATTACCTTCAGCTCCTCCTGCCCCCCTCCGTCTGCCGCCGTTCATCTACTATTTCTCCCGGTGTCTCCCGACTCTGTTGACCCCCCACCCGGACATACTGCGCCCTGTGCGCGCAGTATGTCATCCCCTCTTCGCTTCTGGCCGGCGCATAACGAACGGCTCAGAAGCACGCTGATTCTTCTGCCTCCACTAGGCTGCGTGTGCGCTCCATTACACTAAGCGTCACATGATTAGCATGTGACGCTTAGTGTAATGGAGCGCACACGCAGCCTAGTGGAGGCAGGAGAATCAGCGTGCTTCTGAGCCATTCGTTATGCGCCGGCCAGAAGCGAAGAGGGGATGACATACTGTGCGCACAGGGCGCAGTATGTCCGGGTGGGGGGTCAACAGAGTCGGGAGACACCGGGAGAAATAGTCGATGAACGGCGGCAGACGGAGGGGGGCAGGAGGAGCTGAAGGTAATTACTTGTACTCCCCCACACACTGCCGCAATGTTAGTTTCGGTTGTGGTATCCTTTAAGGGTAGGAACACACTATCGCATATGCATTTCCATAGCACATAGTAGAAAACGCATATGCGACTCAAAGCACCAGAGCTGCAGCCACTAGGGCACGCTCTATAGGCAGTAGCAGTTAGGAAGACTTGCCTAAGGTCTCCTACTGAATAGGTGCGGCTTACTCAACAGACAGAGCCGAGATTTGAACCCTGGTCTCCTGTGTCAGAGGCAGAGCCCTTAACCATTACACCATCCAGCCACTGCTTAAGGATATGTAGCCAGGCATGGCCTTGCCACCACCAACACTACATGCTGTAGCCAGCCTAGCATGTACCATTTATGTTCAATCCATTTATGCGCAAAAATACAATTCCGCGGAAAGCGGTGACCATCCCTACGAGAGAGAGAGAGAGAGAGAGAGAGAGAGAGAGATGAATCTACCTGGCTATCTGGGGTTCTCTTTGGACAACTGTTGAACACGAAAGGAAAGGCCCTGCTACATATCCTTAAGCAGTGGCTGGATGGTGCTACATATCCTTAAGCAGTGGCTGGACGGTGTAATGGTTAAGGGCTCTGCCTCTGACACAGGAGACCAGGGTTCGAATCTCGGCTCTGTCTGTTGAGTAAGCCAGCACCTATTCAGTAGGAGACCTTAGGCAAGTCTTCCTAACACTGCTACTGCCTATAGAGCGTGCCCTAGTGGCTGCAGCTCTGGCGCTTTGAGTCCGCCAGGAGAAAAGTGTGATATAAATTTTATTTTTCTTTTGGACTGAGCATAAATTGTACATGCTAGGCTAGCTTCAGCTAGAAGTGTTGGTGGTATAATGGATATGTTAGTTACCTACCATACACTGATACCTGGGTTCAATCCCCAGCCACGGTATATAAGCTGGCTTTTGGAATACTGGAATTCCCTGGCAGATTAGGGTAGGAGAGAGGAGGGTAGCAGCTGTCCCTTAACTAATTAGTGTAGGCAGACAAGTGAGTCAAATGGTATAAGGACCTTGCTTGGAGGAGGGAGGGAAGGAAGGAGGGAGGGAGGGAGGCGGGCCTCCAGCAGTGAGAGCAGTGTGTTTGGCAATAATGTGCCTGCTGACTGTGATGTAGAGGGTCAAAGTTTTGCTCAATAGAGCTTTATGGGGCAAATCGAACTTCCGCAAAAGTTCGCCTGCTGCAGGCGAACGCGAACCCCCAAAGTTCGCCTGGAACCGTTCGCAGGCGAACCGTTCGCGACATCTCTAGTATTCAGTAGTCACAGAGAGACTCTACAAAGGATTAATTTCTCACCAGCAGGAGGTGACACAGTCAGGTGATCTGTACTCACAGGGGGAGACTCTACAAAGGGTTAATATCTCACCAGCAGGAGGTGACACGGTCAGGTGCTCTAAACCAGGGGTCCCCATAATTTTTTGGTCAAAGGCCGGGTCAACATACTTCAGACTGCTGGGGGGCCGGAGTATACATGAAATGATGTAGAAAAACATAACATTGAGCCTAGGTATTGTAGACCGGGCCTATTAACAAGTGCAGCCCTCATGGCTCCCATTTAAACAGAGCAGATGTTATGCCACCCAACACAGCAAGTACAGATATTATGCCATCAACACAGCATGTGCAGATAATATGCCTCCCAACACAGCATGTGCATATAGTATGCACACCACCACAGCATGTACAGGTATTATGCCTCCCAACACAGCATGTGCAGATAATACGCCTCCCAACACAGCATGTGCAGATAATACGCCTCCCAACACAGCATGTGCAGATAATATGCCTCCCAACACAGCATGTGCATATAGTATGCACACCACCACAGCATGTACAGATATTATGCCACCAATACAATGCAGATATTGTGACCCTAACATAAGTCATATGTGAGCCATAATGCCACCTAATGGCCTGCAAAATCGTGCAGCACAACCCAGAAGCCAGCAAATGACTGCTTTCTGGCTTCCATGTGGAAGGGTGATGCCAGAACTGCTATTCTATATGCAGGCCACCAATATTTAAAGATGCAGCAGACCGCATCTATAAGTAATACATTTTGTGTGTGGGGGCTGGTAAAAAATCCTCAGGGGGGTGCATTTAGCCCGCAGGCCTTAGTTTGAGGACCACTTATCTAAACTCACAAGGAAAGACTCTACAAAGGGTTAATATCTCACCAGCAGGAGATGGACATGGTCAGGTGATCTGTACTCACAGGGGGAGACTCTACAAAGGGTTAATATCTCACCAGCAGGAGATGGACATGGTCAGGTGATCTGTACTCACAGGGGGAGACTCTACAAAGGGTTAATATCTCACCAGCAGGAGGTGACATGGTCAGGTGATCTGTACTCACAGGGGGAGACTCTACAAAGGGTTAATATCTCACCAGCAGGGGGTGACATGGTCAGGTGATCTGTACTCACAGGGGGAGACTCTACAAAGGGTTAATATCTCACCAGCAGGAGATGGACATGGTCAGGTGATCTGTACTCACAGGGGGAGACTCTACAAAGGGTTAATATCTCACCAGCAGGAGGTGACATGGTCAGGTGATCTGTACTCACAGGGGGAGACTCTACAAAGGGTTAATATCTCACCAGCAGGAGGTGACATGGTCAGGTGATCTGTACCCACAGGGGGAGACTCTACAAAGGGTTAATATCTCACCAGCAGGAGGTGACATGGTCAGGTGATCTGTACTCACAGGGGGAGACTCTACAAAGGGTTAATATCTCACCAGCAGGAGATGGACATGGTCAGGTGATCTGTACTCACAGGGGGAGACTCTACAAAGGGTTAATATCTCACCAGCAGGAGGTGACATGGTCAGGTGATCTGTACTCACAGGGGGAGACTCTACAAAGGGTTAATATCTCACCAGCAGGAGGTGACATGGTCAGGTGATCTGTACTCACAGGGGGAGACTCTACAAAGGGTTAATATCTCACCAGCAGGGGGTGACATGGTCAGGTGATCTGTACTCACAGGGGGAGACTCTACAAAGGGTTAATATCTCACCAGCAGGAGATGGACATGGTCAGGTGATCTGTACTCACAGGGGGAGACTCTACAAAGGGTTAATATCTCACCAGCAGGAGGTGACATGGTCAGGTGATCTGTACTCACAGGGGGAGACTCTACAAAGGGTTAATATCTCACCAGCAGGAGGTGACATGGTCAGGTGATCTGTACTCACAGGGGGAGACTCTACAAAGGGTTAATATCTCACCAGCAGGAGGTGACATGGTCAGGTGATCTGTACTCACAGGGGGAGACTCTACAAAGGGTTAATATCTCACCAGCAGGAGATGGACATGGTCAGGTGATCTGTACTCACAGGGGGAGACTCTACAAAGGGTTAATATCTCACCAGCAGGAGGTGACATGGTCAGGTGATCTGTACTCACAGGGGGAGACTCTACAAAAAGTTGAATCAGTAGGAGTTCTGGTTCACCATGAGCTTGCTGGGCAATCTGCAACTCAAGTATTTGAATGGGGGAGAAGAGCAGAAACCGATTATTTGCACTACAACTGTAAGGACAATTCTGTAATCATTAAAGTGAACCTGTAGTGAACTAAACAATAAAAAATACGTACTTACCTCAGTAGAGGAAAGGCTCTGGATATTCCAGAAGCTTCCCAAATCCTCTTGTAGCCCATTGTTCCAGCCCAGAGCCCCTCTAAACATACAAGAGCTTTTGGAAAAGTTTGCTGCCCTGTATGAGTGAATCTCTACTAGGCATGCACGAGTATGCACAAGCACTTGCCCAGTACAACAAATCTGCTTGTGCACAGCTTTTTCCTTCATGCATGATCACTTCATTCTACTGGGCATGTGCCATCTTTACTTTTGTATGCCCAGTTCAGAAGCACTCATACACTGCCGGGAGCTGTGGCCAGAAGAGAAGGAACCCAGCACTGGTACAGAGGTCTCAAATAGGACCACTACCGCAGGTAAGCATCCAAATTTTACCCCCTTTCAGATCACAGGTTTGGTTTCAAGCGGACCTTCCTGTTTACTCTAAAAGATAAACAGCATAATAACCTTTAACAAAACATTAGTTTATTACAGCTGATACAAATCCTGCAATAAATCTACAGTGTGTCTACATCCTGCTTTCAAGGAAGCAGACATGGGGTTAACATCCTGTGTTTACAAATTAGCTGTTCTGCCGAAGCAGAGGAGGTTCCTGAGCTGACACAGCTGAGAGATCAAATTACAGTTGTGATTGGTCACAGGCGAGGGGGCAACAGATAGGCTAAACTCTCTAAATACATACAGGGTACATTTCTCTGTTTTCCTTTTATCCTGTGCGAGAGTTCAGGTCCACTTTAAGCAAAACAATCAGCTTGGTAATTACATACTGTATTGACTAATCAAGCGAAATAAAACAAAAAGGAAGGGAGGAAATAACAGTTTATTGGACCAGCACATAATTCCAACACATTCAAGTGCCACAAGTGCATTTCTGTATTGCGTCAGGCTTAAACAGTATTGTAGAGTTTGCGTAACATAACTATCTCTCCTCCCCCACCCTCAGAAAATCCCTCCCCCTTCCAAACAGCATCATTTAAACAACTCAACACGTTGTACTGTGTATAAATGGAAAAAGGCAAGAAAAAGCTTATACAAATAATATGGAAATGGCTGCCATAAAAGCAGACAGACACAGACCTTCCGCCGTCGCCGATGGCGGAAACCACCCTGGTAAAAAGAGACCATCCCACCAAAAAGCACCGATCGTGTAATCTCAAGTCAGCCACGGCCACATACATATCGGCGTCGGTGGCCGAAACACATTCTTTGATAAAGAGGAAATATCACAGGCGGCGAAACAGCTCGGGCACCGTTTTCGCACTCTGCTTTGCCAGGCACCATACGGCTGAAATGCTGGTGGAAATCTCTTATTTCTTTTTGTAGGATCCTGCAGGAAAGTTTGTATCAGTCAGTGCTAACGGCAAACATGAGAATTAAAAGTCCTATAAAGTATCAAAAAAAAGAACGGGACAAAAAAAATATATTTATGAGGAAGAAATGGATAACTGTTGGCCTACCCTGAGCAAATGGAGAGAAAGCTGCATTTTTCCTACTTTTTAAAAGACGAACGGTAATGAAAATGAAGCGATTGTAACAGTTAAGTATAGAGGCACAGCCCACAAGCTCATTTCAATTCAAAGATTAAAAAAAAAGAAAACTCTATACACAATTTGCTGCTTCCACCCCACAGTCAAAAGTTATAATAATTATTATTATTATTATAATACAAACCCCCTTGACAAAAAAACAAAAATGAAAAACTACATTCCTTTGACGCATTATTTTTTTTTTTTCTTTTTGTTTCCACGGGGGGCGTGAAAGGGAGCTAGAGTCCAATAGAAAGAACCATCGTTTTGGTTACAAGACAAAAAAAGGCGCCAAGCCCGTATACCGCTTGCGACGCCGATAAAATGTAGCAACACAAAGTAAAAAGGTAACACTTGTGTCCTAATAAAAACAAAAATACCTGGTAAAAAAAAGGAAAAAAAAACAAAAAGGAAAAAAATAAAATAAAAACAACAATGTGTTGTAATACCACTATTTTATTACGAAAAAAAAAAAATATTTGGCATTATCTGTGTTTTTACTCCTGAATAGTTTTGCAGCCCTGAGATGTGGTGAATTCCTCGGGGGGATTTGCAGGGCTCTCCAGCACCCCATAGTGCACTAAGACGCATGCGCAAAGTTTAAGCTGTTAAGAAGCTTGTTGAAGCTGTCAGGCCGCAGGAGCACAGCGCTCGTTTTGTTTCCATTTTTCTATGTAATTTGGTTCCAATTGCGTCTCGTTTGCCTCCGTGTGCACGACTTGATTCTGAGACGGTGTCCGTTTTAATGGTACCATACTCTGTAGCACAGGATAGCCCCGGCTGTCAGCACAGTGAACAAACAGATGTTTAGCACCAGCGAACTCCACTCTTGGCTGCCGTTTCTGTCGTCTGTAGGGTCAGGGGTGACCTTGTCTTCTGCCTCAGGGGAGGAGTGGGCCTGATCAGCACTGGGGAGTCTCCTACGAAGTTCAGTGTCTTGACTAGTGCTGGGCAGGAAGAATAAATAGAAATGATTAGAATAGGACGTAAACCCCCCCCCAAAAAAAACTTTATTTTAAATTACATTTATAATCATTAGGTCAGACAGATCACTCCTAGAGAGGCCAGTGACATTAGAGCATGCATGGATTTAGTACTAAACCACTAAGGGCCTGTACACACTGAAAATCACCAAGCGCAATCGCAAGCTTAATGCGATTTTAAAATCGCATACGGTGAGATTTTAAAATTGCATGCTTGCGTTTTTGCAGTGCGTTTGCATTTTCCAAAACATTTGCGTATTTCTTGTGGTTGGTTTAAAGTCCTTCAAAAGTTGCAAGGTCTCCTGGGTTTTGACCTAAAAAAAATGCAGTGCAATCGCATCACATTGCAATTTTGTATGTGATTGGTCAAACATTCACTCAAAAAGTGCTGCAGTTAAAAAAATTCAGCACAACATAGCCAGTGTGTACAGGCCCTAAAGTTAAAGAACACACTTTAGATAGTCCTTAGCTGAAAAGTTTCGGAATAGCAACAGTGTGTACTTGGGTTTAGTAGTTGAGTCTGAAGTTCCTTGTTCTGATTTCTAATCTTCCCCTCCCTCCCCCCTTTCTAAAAACTCAAAGTAAGGCCTGAAAACTCGCAAAAGAGCAGACAGCATGAGTCATCTGAACGGAGGAGCTATGCAGTGATCATGTGACAGTCTTTAAGGCCTGGGACACACAAAAAAGCATTTTTAGCAGTGATTGATAGCTGGCAATTCCAAAAATGAATATCCCAATGAAAGTGGATGATGGTGAGCCCACTGAAGTGAATTTTGCAGGTGCTCTGCCTGTAGCATTTTGCTAGCCATTGCGATTCAGTGCTTAGTATAGGAGTGCAGCAAAATTGCTTTGCAAACGCTGTATAAAAGCAATGTTGCAGCTATTTTACTAAGAAACCCCCCCCCCCCCCCAAAAAAAAACCAAAAAACTCAAAAACCATGAAACAATCGTTTTTGCAATCATTTGCTCTAAAATAAAAGTCGCTACAAAAAAGAAAAAAATTATTACAAAATGCTAGCAAAAACAGAATGACTGCAATCTGTAGTGGGTTCCAGGCCTAACAGATCTCAGTGAGCTGAAGGATTTTAACAGCAGTGTTTATGAGGCTGGAGAACATCTATTAGCTGCAGGGCAGTTTCTAGGCTAAAATGTACCTAGGGCAAGGGGTCAGGAAGTAGAGAGCGTATAACCGGCTATGCAGATGGAGGAGAGGAGACCAGCGGCAAGTGATCAGCAACTGGAGTGGGAAGGGAGGAGAGTTGCTCATACGAGGCTTCCCACTGTGCTTACTCTGCCAAGAGGTGAGGGCACAGAGGGGGGCCCCAGGGAGAGAGAGAAGTTAGGCTCCTCTTCCTACGGCAGAGTCCCAGTGAGGCCGCGGCTCCCTCCTCCATCACTGCTCCCCCCTCCCTCACAGCAGCCAGGACGGTCGCACACCTGGCCAGTACCTAGAAACAGGGCTGATTAATTGCTTCATGTGCACATATACTGTAGGTCTCATCTTGGGTTTCCTTTGGGGTGGTGTTGCACCCCACAACTAAGATATGTGAGGGTGCAGGCTGGTGCTGTACCATATTTTCTGATTGAAATGGATGGACTCTAACTCTCTAATCACAGAGCAGTGGTGTGCACAGCTTGGCAAGGCTGCATTTGTGAATGAGCACAATATAAATAAAAATAATAATAAATCAGGCTACTCCTCCACTGTTATAAAGTAACTGCATAAGGTATATACCAGTAGCACCCTAAAGATTTTGCGTTATTTGGTGGAAAAATGACTGGCCCCAAATGAAGGCCTTTCCGCGAAGAATCCACGCGGCGCAGGAGGCCGGCGAGGGAGCGATCAGCCAGGAGGAAGCCCCAGGTATGTATATTCTCTTTCTATCCAGCCCATCTCAGGTACGCTTTAAACACATACAAATAAGTAGTATATTTCTTCCAGAGTAAAAAGAGCCATAAATTACTTCTGTTGCTGTCACTTATAGTGGTTAGCAGAAATCTAACAGGCTTTGGACTAGTTAAACTCCTCATGGGGTTCTCTAGGTTTTCTTTATTTTTTAAGCACCTCGTGAATGGCATTTTCTCCCTCCAACTGCCAGAATAGTGTACAAACACATTTGTAAGATGTAGGTGTATGTGTTTACATGTATTTTAGTTTTTTTCGCGATAGGGGTCGTTTAAATAAAATAAAACACAATGACTGTGTGGTAAGGTGAGGAAGTTGCTTCAGAGCAGCGCTCAGTATATATGTTATGGCCAGAACGCGAAGTGGCCATGCTAACACGGCCAATGTCAGAAATGAATTGATTCCGGCAGCTTTGGCTCCTCCCACTGCCACCTCCTCTCACCAGTCAGCCAAGAGTGAAATGCAAAAGGCTGGTGGTTCCGGCTTCTCCCCCCACCAGCTCCTCTCACCACTGGCAACTGGTCCTTGTATCTCTACCCACCCTGTATTTTCCCCCTACCTTTTACCTTTTGTAACTGCAGGGAAATACAATGAGAAGCAGGAATTTGTGCCTTCCACCTATTTCGTTCCCACACTTTAAATACGGCAAGGGGAGCAAGGAGAGGAGCCCGAATCAATTCATTTCTGGCACAGCCACTTTGCATTTTAGCTGGCCAGAATAATATATTATATATATATATATATATATATATATATATATATATATATATATATATATATATATATATATATATATACATACACATACATACATACATACCTGTCCCTGGCAAAAGCTGCATTTTCTGCATCTATCAGGATAAGGATTGGTTCCCACTTGAGCAACAGTGAATTTTAGCAATGTAAATTCCACCTTTATCTCAAGCACCACTGTGTGGCATGTGTACCATGTTGGGTGTGCACCACGTGACACGTGTGATGTCACATACTCGCCCGGGGGCCTCACAGGGGCGACAGCGCAGGAGGTTGGAATGTCGGTCTTTGCAATATTGCTCGCTATTACCACCGGGCTCCTAATAGACCGCGTAGAACTGATATTTTACAGCATGTCTAATCGATGCATTAGACCCAAAAATCAATCGATCGACATGGCGCACAGATTTTGCGATGTGATTGATAAAATTATCAGATTTGATAATCTTTTGTCGCATCGGATGGTGGATTGGGCTGCAACACTGCTAGCTGTATGAACCCCTTTAGCGTTACACTGTGTTCCTCTGCCACTTGCATTGTTATAGCACACATCTTTCCCATCCACAAGGCAGAGTCACAGTCACAAGGCTATAGGAGAAGCCAGCTCTGCTGCTGTGAGTTATTCTGCGAGGGTTCTATGAAAACTCACTGCCTATAGCAAACCACTGAGAAACTTCCATCCTATTAGCCTGCCTGATCTGCTGATGTCACGCCAGGAACTGTCCTTGGCTGCAGCTTGTGTGTCAACAAAGCAATCATGTTTATGCTCTGAAATTCTCCAGAACTGTTATTGTAACGGCTGTGTTTGGCCGTGGCAGCTGCAGGGAATGATTAATGCGTGGCTTCTGCTTAATCCTGACACAAAGGTACGCCTGTCCTTCCATAACCCCACAGGTAAGGAAATCCATCCCATTGTGAAGTGTGATCTCCCTACACCCGTCAGGAGGTCCTACCTTTCTATAGGTGGCTGCAGAGAGTGGTGTGCTCTGCCATCTGGGGCGCTCCGCTCCACCTCAATCACTGCCCGCCTGATCACCTCCTCCACCACCTGCTGCGGGAAGAATTCTGGCTGCTCGTGCATCCTGCCGTTCTGGTTCTCCATCATGCGTTTGGGGGGCCGGGGTGGAGGAG
This sequence comes from Hyperolius riggenbachi, assembly GCF_040937935.1. Taxonomy (NCBI): domain Eukaryota; kingdom Metazoa; phylum Chordata; class Amphibia; order Anura; family Hyperoliidae; genus Hyperolius; species Hyperolius riggenbachi. The sequence continues at coordinate 193,116,459 of NC_090657.1, forward strand.
GGGTGTGTTCAGGAGGGGGGTCCATGTCTTCGTTTGACAGCTCTTTCCATTGCTCCTGCAAGTAAAAAAGACCAGTAACTTTCAATGAATAAACCGTGCTAGACCTAAATGAATGAGTAGGAGGAAAGCATAAGTAGTAACACCACTACACTAGCCCCTCTGTAATGCTATGCAATACTGTCCATCAACTTCTGTCTGCAGTTGCACATAACGCCTGGCGTAGCAACAGCTATCATAAAGAGCTTGAGCCTTGAAGTGTACCTGAGGGCTGGCTCACACTACAGCGCTTTTCAGCACCAGCGATCAGCAAAGCACTGCTGCTAATGTATCCCTATGGGATCATTCTCAATGCAGCGTTTGCAATTTGAATCAATTGCAAATCCGCTAAATGCAGTGATTTGGGGGCAATTGCGTTGTGATTCTCGTTCTATTGAATGGGAATAAAAACACATATTGTGGAGAAAGCTCACGGTTTGCTCTTTGAGTGTGAACCGGCCCTCAGATGTAAATGCCACAAGAATGTATACTTATCTGGGGCTTCTCCAGCCCCCAGTAGTGAGTGGGCTGACTCAGTGTCCGTTTGGTCTCACCTGTGGCAGCCCTAGCAAGGTACTGTGCATGGCAACGCGCCTCCTTGGTCGTCTGCAGCACTGGTACCGGGTCCCCGCACTTCCATCAGCCCAATCCAGTCTACGCAGGAGAAGTGCGATCTTTGCGTATCTCTCCAGCAGCTGCCGGAGAGATACGTAGAGGGCACACTTCTCTTACGTCACAATGGCTCCAGCTGATGGAAGTGTGGGGACCCGGAACCGGCGCTGCAGAAGACTGAGGACGGCAGCGTGGGAGCGATCAGAGCGTATGGGGCTGGAGGAAGCCCCAGGGGTGTATACATTTTTATTTAAACAAGCTCTGGTACACTTTAATTGCGCAGGCAAACGTGACCAAGGAGGTGAGTGGCCAGAACCGTGCATCCGCAGTAGTCCCCGACTACCAGCTCTGACTGCCGAAGAACGGAGCAGCCCGGAAGGACACCGAGGGAACCCATGAACTACAGAGGGGCCTGGAAGAAGTCCAGGCAAATATAAATCCTGTCGTTTTTATCTCATGTTTACTTTAACCCATTTAGAACCAGCAGGCTCTGGCCCCTTACGGACCAGAGCCCGTTAAAATCTTGCATTTGTGATCGCTGTGATTACCTTGTAAAAAGCCAATGAAACAGGCTCCTTACCGATAGGAAAAAGCTTGGCTGTCACATGGTAGCCAAATCAGCAGGCACGCAAAGCAAATGATCGGTTCAGGAGCACAGAAAACCACCGGTGTAGAGTCTACACTGCATCATGGAGATTGACTGCTGCAAGCGCAGCTTAGATTTACATGCACAGTACCAAGCCAATTAAAGGGGAACTTCAGCCAAAAAACACTGTCATTAAGTAACATTAGTTATGTTAATTAAAATAGATAGGTAATATAATCTCTTACCCACCCTGTTTCAAAAGAACAGGCAAATGTTTGTGATTTCATGGGGGCAGCCATCTTTTTGGTTGAAAGGAGGTGACAGGGAGCATGAGACACAGTTCCAACTGTCCTGTGTCCTGATCACCCCTCCCCGTTGTGTGCGCTAGGCAACGAGAACAACATCAGAAATCACATCATGCTTTGCACAGCATCAGGGGAAAAATGCCCGGGCAGTTTTGTTCTGTGCAGCTAAAAATGAGGCTTGGGTAAGAAAAACTAAGTCCTGATGTTGTTAAAGAAACACCAAGCCTTTTCAGTGTTGCTGAGTAGATTTTTAGTCTGGAGGTTCACTTTAAGCCTTGTAGCACAATAGTTTAAACTCGCCTGAGGCAGCCAAGTGGCCCCCTGATCCTGCTCGGTGTATCGGCTACTGATGAGCAGAGCGCAGGCTGAACGCATTGTTCTCCTGACTCACCCAGCCCACTTTGTGACATTACTCACACTTTGTGTGAGAGTGCTACATTGATCATTGAGGCCAGGGCTCTTTACCTGATCGCTTCCACTAGTAGAGTCTTAGTACTAACAGGCAAGTCTCTACAGGTTGACATACCAGTGCAAAGCTGCCAATAGCTGACACAAGACTGGTCAAGAATTAAGCCTTGTACATCTGTGCGGGGACTATGGTCCAGCAGGGGATCGGGATAGAATCTCTCACTCTCAAGCGATAGTGCGGGGCCGAGTCTGTACAGACATGTTGCTAGCCTTCAGGCTTGCAGTGCCTTCTGTTGCTGTGCTTGGGCGGGGAAGAGGGCCAACGGAGCAGCACACAAGAAGTATCTCAGAACGAGCGGGGCTAGTGGGGAGAACAATGCTCTCAGCAGATTTTAAAAAAACATGAGGGGAAAATAAACTGATGGGATAAACAATGGCATCTAACCTCCTCCTCCTCCTAAAAATTCTGATATCTGATAATTTTACTTTTAAATCTACTATTTACTGTTTCATTGTCTCTGCTTAATGACACATTGAAGTATGCCAAAGCTAAAATGTATGAACTATTCATTTTCTCTCTCTTTGCTGCTCTCAGAAGCCATTTTCGGCAAGGAAAGTGTTTTATGGTTGTAATTCCTTATCAGTGAGGGTCACACTATAGACAGAAAGTCACTTTCATACCTGATTTTTAACTCTTTCAGGCAGAGAAATTAAAAAAGAAACAGCATAGTTGTGTGCTAGGCACTGTACATACACATGTCTATCTCATCATGTCACCTCACCTATCCTTTAACCACTTTGCATCCAGAACTTGTTTTCCACTTATGGACCAGAGCAGTTTTGACGCTTTAGCCATGTCCCTGTTTAACCTATTTTGGTTACTGGACCTAGAAACTACGTCCAGGAACCATGCGCGCTACCGCGGCCGATCGCGCGTGTGCACGCGCACTCCCGGCCGCGGATTCGGTAGCCAGGGAATCAATGTGTCGGGCTATGGTGCCCGATCACTGATTCCTCTCCCCCGCTGCAAAAGCGACAGCTTCTCTCGGAAGCTGTGCTTTTTCTGGCCGTTCCCTCCCCGATGCGCCACTCTAAGTGTGTGTTACGCTTAGAGTGACGTCATGTAAACAAACTCATGGCCGCCATCTTGTGGCCAAAAAGTAATACTACAACTGAAAGTAAAAAAAAAAAAAAAATTAACACACATTTACATTATAAATCTATTGTTTACCTCCCACCCTCCCAAAACTACCCAAATAAAATGTTTACTATAAAAAAAAACCATTACAATAATAAAAAAAAAACATGTAAATATTTACCTAAGGGTCTAAACTTTTTAAATATCAATGTAAAGATGAAATATTTCTATATTTTTTTTATTTTAAACTTGTAAATAGTGATAGATGCAAAATGGAAAAAATGCACCTTTATTTTTAAATAAAATATTGTCGCCATAGATTGTGATAGGGACATAATTTTAACGGTGTAATAACCGGGACATATGGGCAAATACAATACGTGAGTTTTAATTATGGAGGCATGTATTATTTTAAAACTATAATGGCTGAAAACTGAGAAATAATGAATTTTTCCATTTTTTCTAATTCTTCCTGTTAAAATGCATTTACAGTAAAGTGGCTTAGCAAAATGTACGCCCCAAAGAAAGCCTAATTGGTGGCGGAAAAAACAAGATATAGATCAGTTCATTGTGATAAGTAGTGATAAAGTTATAGGCTGATGAATGGGAGGTGAACATTTCTCACGTGAAAACAACGGAACGCAAATGGGTTAATCAACAATAACTTTATCCCTACTTATGACACCCCAAGACAAACCGGGCTTTCAATAGTGGTTTAGCCCCAAGAAATGTTTTGTTTTCTAGGCTTTTTTTTATGGGAAAAAGCGATAAAAAAAACATGCATTTTTTTTTCCGTTTTACCATTTCCAGTTTAAAAATAAAAAGTGCCACTGTGATAAAAACCATACCACCAGTTTATGTCCCCCTAGCAAAGTCAGATGTGTCCCGGGAACTTGTTCCGTTTTGCCAATTAGTAATGCAGCTGAAAGTGGCGGGGGGGGGGGGGGGGGGGCTGCTCAGATCGTTCACAGCTAGGGTTGGTAACTAAAATCGTATATCTACGTCCTTGGGGCTTTGATGAAGTCACAGAGGACATAGATATACAGTACTGTAGTTGTGGAATAAGTGGCTAATCTAGCGTGTGTACAAGGCTTTTATTATTGACCAAAGTAGCAGGCTGACAGCAGATTAGGTCATGTTATCCTGTCAGGCAGACTGATAGTTCAGCAGAGTCAGGTATGCCCAATGCAGTTTAATAAAACGAGGCAGATTGTTGCTACAACATGAAAGTCATCCCAATAGGCCGCCACATCTACAGGACAGGAGGAAGATCCTGATGCACCTACCTGTACAGAGGAGTCTCCCATGATGAATTTGGCCCCCTCAATAACAGCCAGGTAGGAAAATCGTAGCTGATCTGCAGTCTGAATAAGGCCCATCCTATATTTCCTCATATCTAACAAGACCTGCTTTATATCCACAGAGGACGGGTCTTTCCGCTTGTCCATCTGTCCAAATTTACAGCAAAAAAAAACAAACAAAAAAGAGGTTAAATAGGAATTTCAGTTAAAATAATGTAAAAAAAAAAAAAAGTGCTTCGTTTTTACAATAATTATGTATAAATGATTTAGTCAGTGTTTGCCCATTGTAAAATCTTTCCTCTCCCTGATTTACATTCTGACATTTATCATATGGTGACATTTTAACTGCTGGCAGGCGATGCCACTGGAAGTAGCTGCTGCTTGTTTTTTTGCGCATTTGGAAACCGCTGTAAACATTTCCCCCAATGCAACGAGGTTCACAGACAGGAAACTGACAGGACCATGGTCCTCACAGTTTCCTGTGGGAGGGGTTTCACCACAAGATCAGCCATACAGAACCCCCTGATGATCAGTTTGTGAAAAGGAATAGATTTCTATTATAAAAGGGGGTATCAGCTACTGATTGGGATGAAGTTCAATTCTTGGTCATGGTTTCTCTTTAAAGCTAATGGGAACAGACATTAAAAAAAAGAAAAGTTAGATACTCACCTAAGGAGAGGGAAGGCTCGGTCATAATGAGCCTTCCCTCTCCCGGTGCCCGGTCCCGCTCAGGATCCCCCGTAGCAGTATTCGACCAATTCGGTCAAATACTGGCACTTCCGCCGCCGAGGGGAGGTTTCAATAGACTTCGGGAGCACTCGGGCTCTCGAAGACGGGCCACTCCATACTACGCATGTGCGAGCGCCGCCATAGACGCACTCGCGCATGTCTATGACGTACTCGTGCATGCGCAGTATGGAGCCACCAGCCTTCGGGAGCCCAAGTGCTCCCGAAAACTCCCGAAGTCCCCGCGGCAGAGGATTTAACCGAAGGTTCCACCGGTAGAGGAGAGGGTAGGCTTATTAGGACTCAGAGCCTTCCCTTTCCTTAGGTGAGTATCTGACTTTTTTTTTTTTTTTTTACACATGGAGTTACATTAGCTTTAAGTATGTTAAAGGTCAACCAAATCCAAATTTAAGAAAAGTAAAATGATTAAAAGTAATTACAATATGTTATGTATAAATAATATTACATTTGGAATTTAACTTTTCGAACTCCAAAATTCATTTTGTAGTCATTTGCTTGCGGCTGTGCACCAATCTGTACAGGATTAGGATAACTAGAGCAAGTGGTTTGCTATAGGTGACCATTAATGATGCAAATTTTGATGTGTGCACAATATCAAATCTATGTAGTAGAAGAGTAAACCGAGCGAATATACCACGCGCAAATACTTCAAATAGCCCCTCATAGTACACAGAAAAGGTACAATTAATATTGTATCATTGATGATTGACCAAGATCTTAAAGAAAACCTGTAATGAGAAAAACCTCCCCTGGGGGGTACTCACCTCGGGTAGAGGAAGCCTCCGGATCCTATTGAGGCTTCCCCTGTCCTCCTCGGCCCCACGGTGGCGGAGATAAAGCTCCCCAAACAGCGGGGATGTAAATATATACCTCCCCGGCTCCAGCGCAGGTGCAGTATCAGCTCTTCTCTCGGAGATAGGCGGAAATAGCTGATCGCTGTCAGCCTGCTCTACTGCGCAGGGGCAAGTCTCCTACACCTGCGCAGTAGAGCGGACCCGACAGAGATCAGCTATTTTCGCCTATCTCCGTGCGGAGAGCTGCAACAGCGACCCCGCTGGAGCCAGGAAAGGTAAATAAATCAGCGCTTGTCAGCCTTGTTGAGGGAGGATCCCAGGGTACTTTGGGGGAGCCAGCGCTGGATTGCCTGCAGCTACAGGGGAGGGGGAAGCCTCATTGGGACCCTGAGGCTTCCCACTCCCGAGGCGAGTACCCCCCAGGGGAACTTTTTTTGTTACAGGTTCTCTTTAAGTTGCCCATACATTACTCAATTTGCGGCATCAATATCTTGCAAATTTGATCTTAATCAAATCTGCCAGAGATCAGAACTGTAACGTGGCCAAACATCCGGCATGCTGGGCGGAATTCCAATAGATTTCACACTGGGGGATACTAGGAAATGTAATCGGTCACCTACTATTTTTCATACCTCACTTTGTTACTCCCAGGGTGGAAGGCATTTTCCCCCTTTTCTGTCCAATACACTTGATGTGAACAGGCACAGAGAATGGTATGTGCAGTTGACATGCAGAGTTACTCTACAATGCAACTGATGCAATGTGAAAGCACCCTTAGAAAAGTTACAATTTTGTACTTCTTGAACGGCACACCTCACTCGCAATCTTTCCTTTGTGCCTGGTCCAGTCTGTTTGGCTTTAACAGAGTACTTGCTCCAAGAAATCGTGATCAGCACTGAAGTTTTCAAAACGCAGGTTTATTCACATCAATCAGGGATGTGTGGAGTGAACTGTGCATGTGCTGGCTCCCGACTGGTCCCAGTCACATCTGTGAACGGGGACTACAGCCGCAGAGAAGGCAGACGCAGTAAGGAGCCTGAAGGGGCCTATACACCTTTGAGTTAAGTATATCATGTTTTTTCTCCTTCAGGTACACGAAGTACAACATTTGCCCCAATCATTCAGCACGAGCTGTTCTGGCAATTGCTACGCCCATACTTTTATCAACCAATCAGACAGTGAAGATGCTTGTGATAATACTCACCAGCAGTAAACATGTGTCAGCCAGGCAGAAGGTCCCAGATCGTCCAATGCCTGCGCTGCAATGTACCACAATGGGGCCATGCTCTGGGTTAAGGCACCCTGATTCTCGCACCTTAAACAGGAAATTAAGGAATGATGCCGGTGACTCGGGAACGCCGAAATCTGGCCATGTGGTGTAATGAAAGTGCAGAATCTCCCGGGTCTCCTGTGTCTGCAAAACAAAAGGCAATGCTTACTTTAATATTGGACACGCTTTAAGGAGCCCATACACTCAGCCGATTGGCGGCCAATCGATCGCAAAGCGATTGCCTGATCGATCGATTTGCGGCCCGATTTCAATCGATCTGACATGCAGGAAAATATAGGTCAATCTGATGAAATTGCTTATCAATTGGCATTGGACCTAATGGAAATCTGATGGCAAAAAAATGCCATCAGATCGATTTTCAATAGATTTCATACTGAAATCTAGTGGAAATCAGTTCCTAGTAAAAAAAAAATGTTCCTAAACACATCAGATAGATCAGAAAAACTATCCGATCATCTATCTGCTGCTAATCTAACGAGTGTATGGCCACCTTAAGGTTTGCCACCAGATCGACCAATAGATAAGATCCCTCTCTGATCGAATTTGATCAGAGAGGGATCTATTGGCTGCCCATACACTGCACACAGATTTTGAATCCATTTCAGCATGGAGTCATAATCTGTGGGGCTGCCGCTGCCTCTTCCTGCCTCGCCGCCCCAATGATATCACCTGTCATCAGGCGTGAGTCCCCGGGTCCGTGCCGTCCCTTTCTCCGGCTGGCCTTCTTCTCCATCTTCTCTTCCTGTCCTGTCCTGTGATAAGCTAGAAATTCAAACAGTAGAGGGCGCTCTACTGACTGAACTTCCCCGTCTCACAGAACGGGACAGGAAGTGAAGAGAAGATGGCCAGCCGGAGAAAGGGACAGCACGGACCCGGGAACTAGCGCCGGCAGACAGGTGACAGTATTGCTGAGTTGATCACCCCCGAATCCAAAGCCGCTAACAACGCGCTCACGATCCGCTGGCGATCAATATGCAGCGACCGAATCTGCTGTATGTCAGCAGGAAATAGACATAGTATATGGGTACCTTTAAGCTTGGCTCACACATAAATCTGCACATATCTGGTCCAGTCCTGTCCTGTCAGTTTTGCACCCGTTTTCTATCAGTTTTATCTGACTGGACCGGAACTGTTCACCTTTTATGTGTGAACACAACAATAGAAACACATACAAAACTGATGCCAACTGTCAAAATGACAGGACAGGACACCTTTTTATGGGTGAAACAAGTATAAAGAGAAAACATTTTTGGTAATTTTTTTTTTAAAAAATACCCAGTGCACCAATATACAGCACCTAAGTTTCACCTCAGCTGCCTGTTTACATCTCCCACACCCCAGTCAGCACAAAGCCACACCTACATGAGAATAAAAAGGCATGACAGGCTACCAGTCAGCATGGAGGCGTGGCTTCAGCTGCCAGAGAAATGACCCCCCCCCCCCCCCCTTGCAGTCTCCGAATATCTATGAATTGGTGACAAGTTCTTTTTTTTGTTTGTTTTTTGCATTTTGAACCAGGGCTCTGGAGTCGGAGTCGAGGAGTCGGAGTCTGAGCAATTTTGGGTACCCGGAGTCGGAAGATTTTTGTACCGACTCCACAGCCCTGTTTTGAACCAACTTTTTTCTTTTATAAAGTAACTGCAGTGAAAAAAAAATTCTTATTTTTTTACAATATCAATCTATAATTTATTCACTATTTGCCCATTGTAAAATCTTTCCTCAACCGGATTTACATTCTGAAATTGATCACAAGTGGCAACGTCTTAAGTCCTGTCAGGTGATCTCTGCAGAATATTTGTCTGAAGAGTTCTGAAGCCAGTACAAATAATACCTTGGGCCATATGCAATTCACTTTTTCTCCTGAGCTTTCTCCTAGTAAATAATTTTTCATCTTTGATTTAAAATAACTTTTTGGCACATTGCAATGGAAAAGTACCAAAAAGTAGGAGACAAATGACTGTAATATTTTGACTATTTGTTTGCTTGCTGGTAGTTTAAATGGCATTTTGTTTACAAGTTGTGCAAATATCACCCAGGAGAAAACTCAGGTGAAAAAGGAAATTGCATATGGCCCCTTTTCTCCCAGAATGCTCAGGGAGGAGAATTTCGCATATCTAAACAGCCTAGGCTAATGCTTCATACACACTTGAGATAAAAGTCTTTGGAAAATGAAAGATCACAGACCAATTTTACCCCCTTCCATGTAGTATGAGAGCCATACTCTACACAGTCTATTCTATGGAGCTGCACTCCCCATCAGATAGTCTTTGCAAGATGCTGCACACACAGATGCTGGACACACTCAAAAGATCATTATCTGCAAAAGATCTGTTCCTGCCAAAAGATCCATTCCTCCAAAATGCATTCATAGTCTGATATCTGCAGATCCTCATACACACCTTGTTTAACAGACAATCATCTGCAGATCATCTGCAGATCAGATCCACCAGGATGGATTTTCAGATCTGCAGAGGATTGCCAGATATGCAGATGAAGTCTGTTAAACAAGGTGTGTATGAGGATCTGCAGATCTCATAGATTATGAATGCATTTTGCAGGAATGGATCTTTTGCAGGAACAGATCTTTTGCAGATAATGATCTTTTGAGTGTGTACAGCATCTTTGTGTACAGCATCTTGCAAAGACTATCTGATGGGGAGTGCAGCTCCATAGAATAGACTGTGTAGAGTATGGCTCTCATACTACATGGAAGGGGGTAAAATTGGTCTGCGATCTTGCCTTTTCCAAAGACTTTTATCTCAAGTGTGTATGAAGCATAAGCATCACTGGGAGGGCGGGACTACATACAATATACAGCAATATACAGATATAGGAAGTGTTTCTGATGCTGAAACTGTGACAATTACTGTAAAACGGAATATCCTGAATAATGTACTGCATTCTACAATATGTCACGACAGGGCCTCTTTGACAAAAGATTTACATGCACATTCATGTAAAGTGCACTTGAACTCTTGCACAGGACAGAAGGAAAATAGAGAAATCCACTGTGCATGTATTTAGAGAGTTTAGCCTGTCTAATTTCCCCTCATATGTGACTAATCACAAGATGTAAATTGGTCTCTCAGCTGTGTCAGCTCAAAAATCTTGGCAGCATCAGCAGAGCAGATAATTTGTAAACACAGGATGTTAACGCTGTGTCTGCTTCCATGAAAGCAGGAAGTAGACACACTGAAGATTTATTTCAGAATATGTATTAGCTGTAGAAATGTTTTTCTTTAAAGGTTATTATGCTGTTGCTTATCTTTTAATGCAGAGAGGAAGTTCTGAGTTCAGGTCCACTTTATAGAAAATGTGTGTTAAAACTGTGTGAAAGGTTTGGTTCCCCTTTCTCAGAGTTGCACACTTGCTGTAGCACTGATGATCACCCTGGCAGGAAACGGGTCATCAGTGCGTCAGCTGGTAGCAGAGCTGGTGACGGGGCAGACGGTGTATCATACAGATACAGAGACTGTATCCAGTATTGTGTCATGCCGATACTCACATTCATGTTCTCCAGTTCCAGCACACGGATTGTGTAATAGGATTTGATGTCTTCTGTCAGGAGGGTTAGTTTCAAGTTGGCATCCTCAAACACCATGGGACTCTCCTCCTTCTTTGGCCAGTACTGCGCACACTTGATCTGCAGCACAGAAAACGTTAGAGTCAAGACACGGGTGGAATATCACTGAAATGGGCAGGTCTTGTAAAATGCCTTCAAATCAATGATTAGTGCATACTAAACTCAAGCCAGCACTACATAAATGATTAGTAATAAAAATAATAATAATAATAATAATAATAATAATAATAATAGCTATAGAAAACACCATCCTGACCTTCTAAAAAGACAATTAGCGGTCTATAAGGCCTCTTGCACACTGCAAGCGATTCCGATTCCGCTGTTTAATCGTTTTTCACATCCGATTCAGATTCCGATTTGCAGTGTGCAGGGAGCAAACTGCAAATCGGAATCGGATGTAAAAAACGATTAAAAAGCGGAATCTGAATCGGAATCGCTTGCAGTGTGCAAGAGGCCTAAAGCTGATATACACACACATATATATCACACCTCCCACAACCTTAGACCAAAAAGCTTTGATAACTTGGTCCCAAGAGTCCATCTCAAAACCTTTGGAGCCACCGTCATGCTGCCCCTACCCTTTGGAACACCCTGCCACACTCGACTGTTCCATCCACCTGTTTACTCGTGCAGTTCTGAACACAACTTTTTCCTCCAACACGTTTCTTACGATCGTCATTATGTACAGTGTGATTGCGATGGGCACCTCTGATTTAGAGATTAGCGGGGAAGAATGCAGAAGAAGTATTTGCTACAAGATTACACTGCACTACTTCCATACTTCCAGCAGAGGGAATCATGGAAAAGAAATCTGATTTGTAGCAGCTGCAGATTTTTAACAGTTGTTATACAATGTACTGAAACCACCTACAGCAGCAACATGAAGCCTCAATGACTAATATTTTCGTCTAAGCCTATCCTTTAAAGAGGAACTCCAGTGTAATAAAAAAAAAAAAGTGCTTCATTTTTTACATTATGTATAAATGATTTAGTCAGTGTTTGCCCATTGTAAAATGTTTTAAATCCCTGATTTACATTCTGACATTACATGGTGACATTTTTACTGTTGGCAGGTGATGTTGCTGCTGCATGTTTTTTTGGCAGTTGGAAACAGCTGTAAACAGCTATTTCCCACAATGCAACACGGTTCACAGACAGGAACCTGCCGGAGAATCACAGTCCTCAGATTCTTGTGGGAAAGGTTTCACCACAATATGAGTCATACAGCGCCCCCTGAGGACGTAGAAAAGGGGGTATCAGCTACTGATTGAGATAAAGTTCAATTCTTGGTCGGAGTTTTTCTTTAAGGCTATAACAAGTAGGACTGTCTTGTAGCCAAATACATCAAATTAGTGACTAGAAATGATAATATATTTACTTCCAAGGGTTCATAAACTTATAATCCAGTGATTAAAAGCAAAATCCGTAATGTTAGTCTACTGCATTAGGGATAAGAGCTTCTCAGTTATTTTAACCACTTCACATCCAGACCTTGTTTTCCACTTATGGACCAGAGCAGTTTTGACAGTGTAGCAATGTCCTTATCTAATCATAAATAACTTTATTCCTACTTATGACACAGAAAAAAAAAAATTATATATATATATATATATATATATATATATATATATATATATATATACCCCAATTAGTGCTGCATCAGCATCAGATAATGCCAGAAATGTGCACAGGAGCAAGCCCAATCCTGCACTGCACTGCTTCTGCTACATGACTTATATCTACGGATTTGTGGCTTAGATGAAGTCACAGAGGACGTAGATATACTGTAGTGGTGGATAAAGTTTATTAATTTAGCTGTATGTTTTTGAGATGTGGGAGTGCCCAGAAGAAAAGCATTGCAGTTACGGGGAGAACATACAAACTCCATGCAGATAGTCCTAAGATAGTGCCCTGGCTAAGATATGAACAGCTATGGGCTTTCGAGTCCAGAAGGTCTCGAATTCGAAATTCAAATGCAGTCTAATGACTTCAGGTGTGACTACAGGCAGCGGGGAGTTAACTTACCCAGAAGTCTTCGGGGACGTCTGCCTTCCATTATGCGGCGTAGGTGTAAGGAAAGCCGCATTCCATGACTCACTATCGCACTTCCTCCTTCCGGCTTGAAAGAGAAAGTGCGGTAGTGGGTCATGCAACGTGGCTTTCATGTGTGAATGACATTTTCTTCAGCCGAGCAACATGGCTTCATTTTCTATAAAAGGACAACTTGTTTGGGCCTGTGACATCCATGAAGCCACCATACATGCGCTCTGTAGGGTCACCACATGCTGCAATAAATGAAGAAGAGCTTCATCAACACAAGGACGTCATCTATGCGGCCGGTGAAGTGAAACAACCCTGTGTGAATGATGAGGATTCCACTCCTGAGCAGGACAAGGCTTGCATCAACCGAGGCTCAGGAAACGCCACAATCTGACAAATTCCAGGAAGACTCAGTGCTGAGAAGTATTCGTGAAATAACCTTCAGGGAAGTGCAGGAAAAGAGTAACGGCCATCTTCCTCCTCTCAGGATTGGAGAGGTCACTTGCACTAACCACACAAGCCTGCACTGAATTCCATCAGCAGAGGATCCCAGAAGAACCACAAGATGTGGGGCTGCGTGTGTCATCATAACAGCAGCGCTGCTTATACACAACACATGGAGGCTGTGCTATAACTGCACAGTATATCCTAGCCCCCGAACACAGCCAGACATCTCCAGCCAGCCTCTCTCTAGCAACACAAGAAAAAAAAAAAAGTACGTGATGCACAGCTATACCAATATGCAGTATTTATTCAGATTTGTATGTTCTCCCTGTGTCTGCATGGGTTTCCTCCAGGCACTCTGGTTTCCTCCCCACCCTAAAAACATATGGTTAAGTTAACCGGCTTTCCCCTAAGAATTGGCCCTGGACTATGATGGACATATGGTATGACTATGGAGGGGATTAGAGTGTAAGCTTTTCTGAGGACAGTCAGTGACAGGACTATGTACTCTGTAAAGTGCAGCAGAAGAGGTCAATGCTACATACCGGTAAATACATAATAATAATATGAAAAACAAAAGTTTGCTTTCCTAAAACAGAAAGAATTTGCGATAATTCAGGTTGGAGTGAGCTTGAGATGTCTCCCACAATGCATCACTGCTGAATATATGCAAATTAACCATTGTTACCCTTAGAAGCTAAACACACCTCCAGAACCTCTGGAATGCAATGATGTGTCAGTTTGTTAATTTGTACAGAGCCAGAATAATGCAAAATGCATACAGACTGTTTCGGATTGTTTGATCCTCATCAATGCATGGCATGGATTAATTTGGCTCTATGGAGTAGGGCTTGTAACACCGAGAGGTACAGACTAACCAGCAAGCTCATGGTGACCCAGAACTCATTGGAGTGTGTAAGGGACTACAATGGTCCTAAAATAATAATATGGTAGGACATTAGGCTATGACTGTAGTAGGGATTATATTGTGAGCTCCTGAGGACAGTCAATGACATGACTATGTACACTGTAAAGTGCAGCAGAACATGGCAATGCTATATGAATACATAATAATAATAATAATATGGTAGGACATTAGGCTAAGACTATGGTAGAGATTAAATTGTGAGCCAGTCAGTGACATGACTATGTACTCTGTAAAGTGCTGCAGAAGATGTCAGTGCTCTATAAATACATACCCCCCTCCCAAGTATAGCCCCACCAACAGTATCCAGATGTGCCCCCAGTACAAGCCAGCTCCCCTCCCCATAGCCAGATGTTCCCCAAGGATAATACAGCTGTGTCTCAAGACGCCACTAGATGGTGTCATAGATATGAGAGAGCGATTGCCCCATTGGAAGAATCCCAGATCACTGCACTGCTGATACGTTGCCAGGTAGTTGAGCAGCGCACTCTGCACATCATGTTGCAGGGGATGCGGGGCATGGACAGAGCAGGAAGCCAGCTGCCAGCTGAATACACATTCATTGGAGTCAGTTTTTCAGCATCCATTCTGCATCCAATCTGCATGTAGTGGAAACAGGCCCTTACTACTAGTGCAACAACAATATGGTTGCTCTCCAAAAGGTGCGCACAAACAAACTTTTCCCACTGATTACTGGCAGATTCAGTCACAGTGATTGTATCTACCAAAGATCGATGCTCTAACATGACCGAACTATCATAATTTAGATCATACCAGACAAAGATCTTGCTCAAATAATGATGGGTGGGAGTGACAGATCCAATGACCAGTAGCATTGCAATGCATCAATCAGGGCAATGCTGCCGTTCTATAGATATTCAGTAGGTTTCATGCAGAAATCTAAAGGCGGGGGTTATGGGACTCCGCATAATAAACAGCCTAGGCTGCAGGAGGGCGGGGCTACCAACCAATATACAGCAAAAGATTGAAACCCCTATTATCCAACACCAACAGGGATTGGCTGATGCTGGGTAAACGTGGAAGTCAATGTTAAAAATAGGCCTAGTTAAAAAAAAAAATGTACTGTACCCCACACTGTACACTTACCATAAACTCGTTGAAATACAGTAATTAAAAACAAAATAAGACAAAGGACAGGCTTAACGTGACAGAGTATGTATGATTGCCGCGCACCTAGCAGCACCACAATAAGGAGCTTTAACAAAAATGTTGGCTGCAAGGAGAAAAATGGATCTGTACCCCAATCCACTCGAATTAAGCAAAAAACACAGTATTACTCCTGCGCACTCAAAAACAATTTAATACCATCAATTAAATAACAATAAAAATCATACCACACACGAGTAGCTCCACTAAAATCGCAACCACACTGTCACTCACATCCAGACAAATCTGCAGGTATGCAGAGACCTTACACACCTTTCACACTAAAAAGTCCTGCAGGATCCTGCTAATCAGCCTGATGGTTCAGAGCAGCAGTTTAAAGATGCAAAAATATGCGAGCAAACACTTTAGTGGCAGATTAAGGATCCAATAAAAAATCCCAATAAAAAGTTCCACAATAAAACAAATTCTCCGGATCAATGCCAGTGGTATATATTAACCTCTTAGTGATGTAAAGCATAACACAGCATTGCAATAAGGCTGCATACTCACGACTCCTGTTATGAGTAGTGGTAACGATTTTTATCAGACTTTGGCAGCATCTAATGAGTCCTGTTACTTGGTAGGTTTATCCAGTATAGCTGAACAGTCCGTTACAGGAGGAGTCGGACTTGCACTCCTGGGAATGAGCAGCTGCGGCCGTCAGCTCTCACTCTATGCCGGGACCCGGATGTTGTATTCAGCGGACACTGTAACCAGCCCCGTAGTCCAGAAGTACCATCACTTCTGGACTATGGGGCTGGTTACAGTGTAACAGTAATACTGTGTTTTTTAACGTGACAGAGGTCTATTACTGTATGAAGAGGTGTAAAAGTAGATTTATGCATCCTCACCATTGCAGTTAAATCATTCAGGTATGAGGTTGTTTGAAAGCGCTGCCATGTCTCCCACTGTGCAAACTTAAATGTAAGTATACTAGTGGCTAGCTGCCTTCACTGTTTTAAATTCACTCTCAAATTTTTAGATTAGAGTTAGCACATAATTTTGCATCTGTTTTGCATTAGAGGCATGTATTCAGCCCTAGGGGGCTCTGCATTGCCGCTGATGGCTTACAATTCAGGTGCATCCTTGAGCGCTTATCATTTGTCTGTTTTGCTTGTCTTATGAAATGTGTACACCATTTATGAATAGCAGCACGAGGAATTATGTTTTTATTGCTAGGTTAGAGGTAGGTCTTCCCCAAGGGGGTACGTCACCGCCGTGGGGAAGTCTATTAGGTCATAATTTGTGCACTAATTATCACTGAAGCTAACACCCCCCCTTGGTCTATAGTGATGCAGGGTGTGTAATATAGTCCAGCTTCTGGAGCTCTGCCCACCGATGCAGCTTAATCACTAATTCCCCCTCCCTCTCTTTGCCTGCAGTGTATGCTGGGTGTGTAATTTAGTCCAGTTTCTGGAGCTCTGCTCACCATTGCAGTTAAATCATTCAGGTATGAGGTTGTTTGAAAGCGCTGCCATGTCTCCCACTGGGCAAACTTAAATGTAAGTATACTAGTGGCTAGCTGCCTTCACTGTTTTAAATTCACTCTCAAATTTTTAGATTAGAGTTAGCACATAATTTTGCATCTGTTTTGCATTAGAGGCATGTATTCAGCCCTAGGGGGCTCTGCATTGCCGCTGATGGCTTACAATTCAGGTGCATCCTTGAGCGCTTATCATTTGTCTGTTTTGCTAGATTTATGCATCCTGCAAGGCCAAGACTTGTCTCTGGTTGCTTGAGACTACTGGATAATTGGGGTTTTACTGTTTATAGCTATAGGAAGAGTTTCTGATGCTGAACCCAGGATATGTAAAGTAAAAGTGGCTATCCTGAATAATTTCTTTCATGTTACTATACGTAGTTACTGATCCTCTAAGTACTAGCAGCATGCTGCTGATCTCAACAGAAAACCACAAAGTTCTCTGGAAGTTCTGTATGCTGCAACATGCAAAGTGCAAAAGACTAAGCGCTACAAATTATACGAAGCTCTAAACACAGCTTGCTTTATGAGGGGGTTACAGATAGTGGTCATTTACTAAGCAGTCTGTACGGATATGTACATAAAATGTCCTCAGGAGTGACACTTCTCAGAAAACAGAACTAATGACCATTCTTCAGGAAATGCTCTTTAGTGACTCTTGCCTCTCCGCTGTGAGGTTCCTGGCAGGATGGGACGGCACTACGGTTCTCACAGCCACATGGGTGATGCTTGTTTCCTGTTGTCGCCCCACCAAAGTAATTCTGCCTCAGCCTCGATCCCACAGTTCCCAGTCAGTGCTACACAAGACTGTCATGACAAAAGTAATGGCGTCCATGGAACTATAGTGCAATATACTTCTTCATTGTTTATGTGTGGCATTGTAGTGTCAGACGACACTGGGACAGGAAGCAATTTGAGAATATTCCAGTTGTAACACAGACTGCAATAACAACATCTAATAGGGTGGGGAATGGTGGGTTCACACTGGCTATTGCAGGACGTTTACTGCTGGCCCTTGTCGTTAACGTGCTGTCCATTAAAATGAATGGGCAGCGCATGTATAGTAATTTACCGCCATTTACACAAACGCCGTGTTCCGGATTTTAGGGTCTAAAATCAGAGCAATATTTTAGCATGCTTTTAAACCCTAAAACCTGGAAAATAATGCGGCTAGAGAGATCTGCAGCAGCCCAGCACTTACTCAACTCCCTGGAATCCAGCACTTCAATTCTCCCTCAGTCCTCCGGGTGGCACTGTAACCCTGTAGCGAGTTTGCAGTTTGTTGTCATGGCGACAACCGGAGGGCTCACCAGAGGAATGCAGAGGACACGAAGGAGAATAGCTACCGGCATCTGGATCCTGGGGGAGGTGAGCTATACGAGCGGTGGCTACCACGAGTCAGGCTCGGAGCTGCGTTTTTCCATCCCCAGCCTGACTCAGTAGAATTGAAGGCAAGAGAAGGGGCACCGCTTCTTTAAAATTCCTTTATTCCGGTGGGAGAAATAGCAGGTACACAGCAGTGGGGGTGGAAAGAGCCTGACAGCTGTTTCGCTGGTTTAAACCAGCTTCTTCAGAGGCAGAGTGTACACTCTGCCTCTGAAGAAGCTGGTTTAAACCAGCGAAACAGCTGTCAGGCTCTTTCCACCCCCACTGCTGTGTACCTGCTATTTCCCCCACCGGAATAAAGGAATTTTAAAGAAGCGGTGCCCCTTCTCTTGCCTTCAATTCTACTGGATACAACAAACTTGTGGATGAGCATGCTCCTTGGTCCTGTGTCCGGTGTGTCTGCCCTGCAGCATTTGGTGCCAGGTACTGTGCTTTTTCTTCTCCATATTCCCAGCCTGACTCAGGGCTACTGCCAGGGAGGTTAAAGGGGCTCTGTGGAGTCATTCAATAAACATGGACCCTTACCTGAGGCTTCTATCAGTCCCCTGTAGCTGTTATGTCCCACGCCGTCCTCCTCCGATCACTCGTTCCCCGCCGCCGGCACCGGGCAATTATTCGTCTAACAAGACGAATAATGCGCGCTCCCGCTCGCAGTACGAGGTTTTCTTGTACTGCGCCTGCGCAGTAAGCACCCAGAGACACGAGCAGGAGCACGCACACGGCCACGGCTGCGCAGACGCCTTACATGCGGAATCAGACCGGGACCATCGGCGGGGAACAAGTGATCGGAGGAGGACGGTGCAGGACATTACAGCTACAGGGGGCTAATAGAAGCCCCAATTTTCATGAAAAATACATCAGAAAAATCCGCCACTCCCGGTCAACTTATGCAAAAAATAAAAATTAAAGAAAAAAAAATGTTTTTTCTCAAATAATAAAAAAAAAAGCCATTTTATTTTTTAGATTGTTTTTATTGAATTGCTGTAAAATCGCATCATTTTCTTGTATCATGTGTGGTCACTTTTACAGATCAGGCTTGTCAGTGGATTTTATTATAGAAGCGGATGTAGTTAAATAGCCCTGGTGGTGATACATGGAGGTTCCAGATTGTTTTAGTAGGTACCCCATCAAAAACTGCTGATGCTTTCTCTGATTTCAGATTACAGGAGAAATACTGGATTCAAGATGATTTTCCATTTTATAGTGTCAAGTGTTACATCCCGTTTATACTGCAACTCTCAGACACAGTAAACCATCTCTTATTTGCAAAGACCTCTAATGACATCCTACATTCCCAGCACCTGTTCCCACCCATTTCCCACAGGATAAAGCCCCAAGCAGGGAACTCCCAGTCCCACAGAAGCCGGCGTAACGTTAGTGAGCTATGTTGAGTGGTTCGGCAGAAGAGAGAGGAAGTTTAGCATTTCAGAAGTTACATATTCTCCAGAATAACGGCCAGTAATTCTGGTGTAAAGGGAAGTAATGTCACACCCTGCAGAAGCCTGAGCACTGAGATGTACATCTACTGAGAAGATCTCCCACGCAGGGTTATACTGCCCCAATATTACAGTGTATACAGGCTGCTGTCATGTCTACAGGACCAGCTGACCACATACAGCAAATGTCGCCAGGGTCTGCTCCATCATGATACAGCAGCAGCTTCACACACATGCTAGATGAAATACAACCAAGTCACCGGATAATGACTGCCTCTGCTGAAACTCTAGTGTGTGTACAGCGGTCCCCGATGCCCCGGCAAGCTGGGCAGATCGATTTAGCCAATCACCAGCTGAGAGCTGTGTTCTCTCCACTCACCGCGTCTGCTAAGTGACATCGCAACCATGCTGCTCCATTGGCCCTCCATTCCAACGCAACAGCCTACAGGCCAGCATCGCATCTGTACCAATCCCCGCCAGGCGTATGTACGTGGCTTAAAGTGAACCAGAGACGAAGTACCCTCATGTATTTTACCATTTAGATCAGTGGGAACATTAGAGAAAACACCTACCCTGCTCTCTGAGCATTCAGTCTGGCTTTGCTCAGGAATATTTATTTATAGCTCAGTCTATAGCTTCAGTCTGTTCTCTGGTGTCTTTTTAAGCCCAAGCCTGCCCCCTGCTGGCTCTGCTCAGGAATCATTATAGCTGAGTTATAGCAAAGCCAGACTGAAAGCTCAGTCGGGGATTTTATCAGGGTTCATAAGAAGCAAGCTGTGCCGTGCAGAATAAAACGGAGAGCAGGGTAGATGTTTTCTCTAATGTTCCCACTGATATACATGGTAAAATACATAAGGGTGCTTCGTCTCTGGTTCTCTTTAACCCTCTCCAATCCGATGTTGTACTATGGCCGACATTGGACTTTTCCAGCATAGGTCCAACATCCAACATGGTCCAACATGAGAAAAATAGCAGCCCTTAGGCAGGGCTGTTGAGTCGAGGAGTCTGTGCAATTTTGGGTACCTGGAGTCGGTGGCTTCATAAACCTCGGATTAATTTTGTAGGACGCCAAAGCCCTGCCCTTAGGTGGCATTGTAGCTAGATAAAATCCAACACTTAATCACTGCCGGCCCCATTATCCACTCCTGTGCCATGGTATTTAACTATTACGAGGGCACATTTTGGCTAATCACCAGGGGCACCGTTGTCGGGTCAAGTCCGGCACAGAGTCACCCATCTCTCCAGCGCCTGCTGGAGAGATACGAAAATAGTGCACTTCTCCGGCAGAGACTGGCCCCAACTGACGGAAGTGCTGGGACCCGGTACCACAGCTGCCAGCAGAGGAGGACTGCAGAGTGGGAACGACCCGAGCGGATGGGGCTGTAGGAAGCCCCAGGTATGTATAAACCATTTTCTTTACTTCAGCTATGAGTCCCTTTAAGGGAATTGCCTCTGACATAGGAGACCAGGGTTCAAATCCTGGCAGAAGTCAATACCTATTCAGTAATGAGTCCTTGGGCAAGACTTCATAACACTGCAGGGTGACCTATTGATAGTGGTAGCATTTAAATTCAGGATACTGAATTTGGAAACCCGAATTAACTCAAACACCACACTTCAGCACCTAAGTGGACAAGGTCACAGAGCACACTGGGGTAAAGAGGCACCTAGGTAAAACTAGGTTAAAAACACTAAAAAGTAAAGGGCGAGGTGGCTTACCTCAATCATGACTCATAAGACAAAAAGGTTTATTTAGCACAGGCAAAACGTTTCGCAGCCCACTTCATCAGAACAATAAAAGTGTCAAAGGTAAAATCAGTTAAAGCCATTGGGCGAGTCTTCCTCCTTCCAAGCCAGGTTTCCGAATTCTATAATCAACACTACCTACTGTGCGCCCCTAGAGGCTGCAGCTCTCAAGCATTCGGAGCCCCACAGTAGACAAACACAATAAAAACATTAGCATCATTATTATTAGGAGACCCAAATATTTCTGAGTTGATGCAGGATTATACAAGATTTTTTGCAAATATATGCAGCTTGAAAATAGATCAATCACATGCCGCAGCAGTAGCATCTGATTGGTCCAGTCTTAGCTATAACAGAACACACAAACTTTCTGGTGAAGCAAGACTGCCATCCATAGTCCTGTATGGCACATATGTGCACTATCCAGAAATGTATGTGCCGCAGCACATCGTGCTCTGCAATAGAGCCAGCATGATTCTAAGCAATAAGTCCATTCTACGGTGTCTGCCAAACGCTGCTGCGTGCAGAACGGTGTATAGTATGGAGCCTTAAGGTGGCCAAACGTTACATTTTATCTGTTCAATCATACCCCAATTTGACTTTTCTGTTTCTGGATTTTCTCGATATTTTGAGATCGGATGTGTTGGAAAATTCAGACCAACCTTACTAAGCAGAAAATGAAGAGGACAAGAATCTGGGCACCAACCGCAAGGAAGATCCAATTAATCTACACCTTTATTGCATCCCCAATAACCCGACAAACAAGTGTAGGCTTGACAGCTGTTTCGCAGGTAATAACCTGCTTGATCAGAGGAAGTTTACACTCAATTATTAAGAGCGCACATATAAACATACATACATAGTAATAAGCATACTAGGCTTACTGCACCTCGAGGCAACTCCCTACCGCCCTGAGCCACTGCGAAGCGGCTGTCTGGCCAACACTTTACCACGTATGTCGGGTTATCGGGGATGCAATAAAGGTGTAGATTGGATCTTCCTGCGGTTGGTGCCCGGATTCTTGTCCTCTTCATTTCCTGCTGTAATTGAATCTGTGGTCTGAAGGCACAACCGATACACCTGCTAACTATAATATTTGCAGTATGCTTTCTGGTGCCCATCATCCTCTCTTTATTACCTATACAACTTTACTACGCATTGTATGGTGTGTGATGAATTATTAAATTATTTTCAACCAGAATTATTTGTATGTGACTATTTAGTAAAGAGCAAACTTTTTCTTTGTATAAACAACAAAAAGGATGAGAGAGAGAGAGAGAGAGAGAGAGAGAGACAGAGAGAGAGAGAGAGAGAGAGAGAGAGAGAGAGAGACAGAGAGAGAGAGAGAGAGAAAATGTATAATGAAAATATGGAAAGTGTATGTTATGGTAAATAAAAATCTGTGTCGCTAAAATCCTCCTCCACCATTATTTGCGCCGCCTGAAAGCAATTGTTATCAGGCACCTGGCTGAGAGGCCACTTTGCTTATTTGGCCATTGTGGCCTGAATTCCAGAGGCGAATACAAAGTGCATATTTGGGGTGAAGCACTGGTTCGCTGCTCATGATCATGTGTTGCTTCCATTTCCTGTGTAGAGCAGGAAGTGATCACAGCGAATAAAAGCTTTATCACATGATTCCACATAACCTTTACTCCTCAGCTGCTAGACAGTGATTAAACAACACACAGAGCTGGTGATACTTACTGATCCCTTCTCTATGACTCTGTTCAGCATGACGACCCCGCTGCTTTTCTGCTCCCACACCATCTCCCAGAAGTGGCCACATGTATTCGGAAGAGGACCCTGTGGAAGACAGCAAAAGTTACATTTAGCACGATCGGCACGTGAATGTCAAATGCTACCGAATGTGCCAACAAAGCACGATCGTTGGCAGCTGCACACATCTAAATGCACAAGGGGACTGTTGGCTAATCGGTAGAATGAGAACACGGTTACATGGAAGGTAGTGTGCGTACAACAATAATCAAAATTTGTAAAGTGCTTTTCTCTCGCATAAGCGCATTTTAAACTCAAAGCACATAAGCATGGCTCAAACCAGTAATTGATTGATTGGTAAATTGTGGTACAGAGAAAGAATTATACAATTCCGCAAATGCCATGGTAAACAGGTGGCTTTTCAGCCTGGATTTGAATAACTCCAGGGATGGGGCTGTCTTCACCGGGTGTGGTTGGGAATTCCAAAGTGTAGGTGGAAGCATGATAGAAAGCTCTGGCTTCAAAGGTTTTGAAGTGCCCTCTGGGAGTGACCAAGTTTATGGATCCTGCTGATCTGAGGTTGTGAGCGCTGTGGTAGTTTTTAGCAAGTCCTTCAGGGCCCAAACTGTGTAGGGATTTAAATGTCAACAGTGCAATTGCAATCTTGAAGAGTAAGCATCCATTTTACAGCATACGCCAAATCTAAATCTCTCTGGAATCGTTCGATGCAAGTCAGAACATGCTGCGATGGCACAGGACGTCAAATAAGTTCAAATGCAAATCTTTCAGAATTAACCCTGAGAGTGCCAGCTATTATTTTTTTTTTAAATCACTCGCCTGTGCCAGCTATTTTGGTGACTGAAGGTTTTGACAAGCTCTTCATGTTCCATAGTCCACATTAGTCTGTAGGGATTGTGTCTCAGAGCAAATAATTGAGATTTGATACAGAATGATGGTGATTATGATGCAGCTTATAAATGGGCTAATACATCTGGAAAAAAATGTTCATCAACTTATTTGCATTCCTTTAACCAACTTAGTTGAGAACGGAAATGAAAATAAAAAGGAAATCAAAAAATGTAAGGCAGAAATCGAAAATTCACTAAATTTTGGCCGAAACTGCCTTTAGATGCAGAAATTTCGCAAAGTCTAAAGTCAGCGGCAACAGGAATGTCTGGGGTATACAGAGATGGCAATTTCAAAGTGTCTAAAAACGTCCGTGGCAGTCTACGAGTTAAACCTAACTGCTCTCTATGGCTGCTGCGGTCCTCCATCAGGAAGCGGCGTCTATGGCTGCTGTGGGTGGGCCTATATCAGGAAGTGATGGTTATGGCTGCTGTAGGCAGTTCTACATCAGTAAATGACTGCTATGGCTACTGTGGGCAGGCATACATTAGCAAGTGATATCTACATTTGCTGTGGGTGGGCCTACACAAGGAAGTGACGGCTATGGCTGCTGTGGGTGGGCCTGTATCAGGAAGCGATGGTTGAGAGCTCTCCTCTCTCAGCCACTGCCAGAGATGGGAGGTGACAGCCTTATCACATGTAAGGTGGTCTGGAGCATTGCACAATGCATTCTCACTGCTTGGGCACCTTATTAATGCTCTCAATCCCACGGAAGAGAATGCGGCACAGAAAATCTATGGTCAGCCAAATATTGACAGGTAATAGGGGAGCAATGCAGGTGCATTTGGGATGCAGCAGCACAGAATTGTGGGGAAGAAGGAACCGGAGCAGTGCAACAGGACTTGGTGTGGCTTAGGCTCTATTGCGGACCATCCTGATGGCGGTGAGGGAACAGTAAAAAATAAACCAAAACCATGGAAAGAAATTTTAGCTCTCCAAACTACCCTCGCAAATCATTCAATGCGACACTAAAGCTGGTAATGGATTCTGATCTCTGTCAGGCATCTGGGGAAATTTCTACTTGCTTCCCGTTTTTAATGAGAACCTGAAGCGAGAGAAATATGAAGGCTGCCATATTTATTCCTTAGTCTGAATCACACACCTGAAACAGCAAAGCCATGCAGCAAATCTTGTCAGAAACATCTGATCTGCATACTTGTTCAGAGACTAAGAGGCGTTTCTTAGAGGGATGCAGGCATGGTTTGTGCAATGGCAGCCCCCTCCTCCTCCACGCTCCACCACCATACTGAGGGATCCCTCTTGGCCATTTGTACCGGCTTTTATACTGGGGGACATCTCGCACTACCTATACTGAGGGGATACGGGGGTGGTGGGGGGGGGTAGAGAAATATTTATACTGGGGGACACCTGCCACCACCTATACTGGGGTTACTTATACTGAGGGACAACTCTCATCACCTACACTGGGAGCTACTTACACTTGGGAGACACCTCTAACTACATTTAATGGGAGGGCAAACTAAACTGGTAGCTACCTATACTAGGGTGATACCTCTGGTTACTTATACTTGGGGGCCCAACTCTAGCAACCTATACTGGAAGGTGGGCTACTTATACTGCGGGACACGTCTCATTACCTATACTGGGTGGACAACCTCTGGCTCCTTATACTGAGTGGCTAACTCTGGTTACCTATACTGGGGGCTACCTCTGTTTAACAATACTGGCGGGCTAATTCTCACTATACTGGGGGGGGGGGGGGGTACCTATACTGGGGTGAACACCGCTGGATATCCATACTGGAGAGACACTTATGTCTGTCTAATACTGGGGGCACCTCTGGCTACATAATACTGAGGGGCAAACCAAGCTACCTATTTTTTATTAGTGGGCATGTTTACCTAAAACTTTTGAGGGTACTTCCAGCTGCTTAACACTATCTGAGGGGCATAAGCAGTTCTGTTATCTGGGAAACATTGCATCAACAGGACTGCCACTAAGCTGGTATTATTTAAAATTAATATAGATTAAATATGGCACTCCTCTCCCTCACACTTTTGCCCCCCCCTCCCCCCCAAAAGGCCAAAAGCTATGACCACCTCAACTGGGCGACCCTCTAATGTGCCACCGTAGCCCCCCTATGCAGAGTGTTCAATGGAGCGTCCTGAGAGTGCAGAGTGCGCGTCAGATTGCTTCAGCTACCTGTCACTTGCTCTGGCTTGCATCCTCTAGTGTCTCATGTAGCTTCCAAAGTTTCCACTAGAGCTCCAGGATCACTGTCATGTGACCAGAGTGGAACCTGGAGCTCTAGTAGCCAGTTCAGAAGCTGCACGAGACACTAGAGGGTGTAAGCTAGAGCTCGGACAGGTAGCTATACATGCTGAAGCACATTGCAATGTCACTTGGGGATAAGACGATAATTAGCAGGACAGCCAAGCAATGTGCATTATTTAATAGGAAATACATATGGCAGACTCCATATCCCTCTTACTTTAAGTGTCAGTTAACCACTAAATGACAAGTAGACTTATAAAAACGTCCTGCTAGAGCCTCTTAAAGGCTCCAGGACGTTTTTATAAGTCAAACAGTGCTCTTGCCGCTTTGCACGTTAAATTAGTGAAAAAAAACCTACCCATACAACAAAATACACCTTTATTTCCAAATAATATATTGTCACCATACTTTGTACTAGGGACATAATTCAAATCTTGTGATAGCCAGGACAAATTGGCAGATAAAATGTGTGGGTTTTATGTACAGTAGCAGTGTTTATATTAAAACTATAGGGGATGAAATTGGAGAAAGTGTATTTTTTCCTTGTTGTTCTCTTTAAAATGCATAGAAAAAGAAATGACCGAAAACAAATATCAACCCCAAAAAGCCTAATTGGTGGTGAAATAAACAAGCTATAGATCATGTCACTGTGATTAGTACAGACTAACCAGCAAGCTCATGGTGAACCAGAACTCGGAGTGTGTGAGGGGCTACAATGGTCCTAAAAGTCCCCTTACTAAAATGCTAAGAAAAACAAAAGTTTGCTTAAATATTTTGTGATTAGTAGTGATTAAGCTATTGGCAAATGAAAGGGATGAGAACTTAAAGGTGAAAATCACTCTTGTCCCTTAGGGTAAAAACCGCTTTGGGGTGAAGTGGTTGAAGGATACCCGAAGTGACATGTGACCTGATGATAGACATGGGTATGTGCAGTGCCTAGCACACAAATAACTATGTTGTGTTCCTTTTTTTTTTGCTCTGCCTGAAAGAGTTAAATATCAGGTATGTAAGTGGCTGACTCTTGCTCTCTGAAGCCATTTTCTGCTAGGAAAATGTTTTATAGTTGGAATTTATTATCAGGTCCAAAACCTGCCAGATTTGTACTCAAAGTAAGAGACAGCAACATAGGAGAAAAGTAATTTATGTTCCTTTTTACTATGGGAGATATGTATTTCTTAAATTATGTATTTTAACTTTTACTAGTGACCGTGGTCCTTTAAATTGAATGGAATATGTACGATAAATGCTTTGCCTGAACTGAGGTTTTACGTGTGTCAACGACAAAGGTCTGGCCAGTTTGTACCTGTGTCAGTATGTAGCTCCGCTGCGCTTCCTCCATCTTGATCAAACTGGCATTAATGTAATCATTGTCTTCTCTGTGTAGCTTTATCCGGCTGTGATCGACTGAAAGACAAACACAGGGACCATCAATTACACAAATAAACTTAACTGCAGCAAAATGTTATTCTTATTCAGAACCAGTTCAATCTAGAAGACAAAATCTAGCACATTATGAAAGCAACTGAAAAGGTCAGGCAAGATAGCTGTTGCATAAGGTAATAGAAGTGTGCTGTGTGTTCCTGGCTGAACAGCAGGGAGTACATCGCGGGGTAGGTATGGGTAAGTGCCCCTCAGCTGCCCATTGCTGCTGCTGCACAACATTACTGGTCTGAGGCTTGTTCAGAAAGTGATGCAATACATTTCTCAGAAAATATTTTTGCAAGTGTGTAAAACTTGCTCACAATGCAAACATATGTTCTCTTTGCCCATTCTATCTTTCCACATAACCCTCATGAATGTCTATGGCCTCATGCCTGTGCCAGCTCTAGCCCTATTTGCCTAACCCTGACCTAGCTGCTTGCTTCTCAAGCTGCACCTAAAGTGTCATGTAGGAGGAGGAGATGAACACAAATATACACTAGCAAACTTAAATACGAACTGTAGGGAAAATAATGTAATGAAGATTTTATTTTTTATTATTATTTTTTTAACAAAATGTACAGATTATTTAGACAGTGTTTGCTCTTTGTAACATATTTCCCCTGATTTACATTAAGAAATTTATCCCAAGAGGCAACATTACTTTAACTTTAGTCCTGTCAGGTGATATCTGAGGAATGTTTGTTTCTGAGAGTTACGAAGCAAATACAAACCCGGACTATATCTGGAATATATAAGGAAGTGTTTCTGATGCTGAAACCAGAATAATTTACCATAAATGTGGGCATCCTGAATAATTTACTACAATCTAGACAAAGCCTTACCTAAAGGCTCTGTACTATTTTACGTATTAGCTTGAGCCGGGATTCAAAGCCTGGCAGCAGTCTTACCAGTACACTATCCAGCTGATCTATAAGTCATTGGCTGAGGTGTGTATACGCTGGAACAGATGCATTGG
The DNA here is from genome assembly GCF_040937935.1 of Hyperolius riggenbachi. NCBI lineage: Eukaryota > Metazoa > Chordata > Amphibia > Anura > Hyperoliidae > Hyperolius > Hyperolius riggenbachi. The sequence continues at coordinate 193,145,139 of NC_090657.1, forward strand.
TGAAAGATCTGGTTTGATGCAACAACTCATCAGAGCACAGGCGTTTGCAATTTTTGTTCTGCTCCTTAACCTTCCGGTTCAGTCATGTGTCCAGCCCCATTTCTGCAGGCTTAGTGTATTTACAACTCACCTTCCACTGCTGATCCCCTGCAGCCTCTATTACCTTCCTCTCCCGGCATCCATTGCGTTGGTAACAGCACCCCCTATCTCCTCCCCCCCCCCTGCCAATGACGTGACCGCATGTCATCACATAACATTGGCTGTTACCAATGTCACAGAAGCCGGGACAAAAAGGAAATGGGGGCTGCGGGGGATCGGCAGCTGCGGGGGATCGGCGGCAGAAGGTGAGTTGTAAATACACTAGGTTTACTCCCCCCGCCGTTGGGCACCTACCTATCTAACCCTTACTTGGGGCGCCTACCTATCTAACCTATACTGGGGGAACCTATCTAACCTATACTGGGGGAACCTACCTATCTAACCTATACTGGGGGAACCTACCTATCTAACCTATACTGGGGGCCCCTACCTATCTAACCTATACTGGGGGCCCCTACCTATCTAACCTATAGTGGGGGCCCCTACCTATCTAACCTATAGTGGGGGCCCCTACCTATCTAACCTATAGTGGGGGCCCCTACCTATCTAACCTATACTGGGGGCCCCTACCTATCTAACCTATACTGGAGGCCCCTACCTATCTAACCTATACTGGGGGCCCCTACCTATCTAACCTATACTGGGGGCCCTTACCTATCTAACCTATACTGGGGGCCCCTACCTATCTAACCTATACTGGGGGCCCTTACCTATCTAACCTATACTGGGGGCCCCTACCTATCTAACCTATACTGGGGGCCCCTACCTATCTAACCTATACTGGGGGCCCCTACCTATCTAACCTAAACTGGGGGCACCTACCTATCTAACCTATACTGGTGGCAACTATATGGGCTACCCTATACTGGAGGCACCTACCTATCTAACCTATTCTGGTGGCAACTATACGGGCTACCCTACACTGGATGCACCTAGCTAGCTAACCTACTGGGGGCACCTACCTATCTAACCTATACTGGGGGCAACTATGCCTGGCTACCTATGCTTTGGGGCACCTAAAGCTAGCTAACTATACTGGGGGCAAATAAATCTGGCCCTGGGTGCAATTTAGCCTAAAAACTGCCCTGCGTGTGCCGCACTGATGTCCCTCTGCCTGCCTCCTTAGCCACAGAACGCATCATTAGCCTCCAGGTAAGTGTGACATCTGTACAGAACTGGGCCCCGAGTATTTAGAACTTGCCTATATTCCTATTGTCCATCTCTCTGCAGACATGTAAAGACAGACTTGTAATATGAGGTCAGAGAATTTGTGCATGGCTATGACTAACAATCCTGACAGCAAGGAACAGTTAGACGAGTTGGTCTGATGTTTACCATTACTCTGTATGGGAGCTGAATAAACCCTAAAGAGCAGTGAACAGGAGACAGTCTCCCTGCAATACTGTAAAAGTCCTGTAAACTCTGATGGGAAAACTGCTGCCAGGATGTATGCTCTGTTGCTGCTAAAAAGGACTCCAGTCTTATCTGCCGACAGACCTTAAAACAATCAAGTTGTAGAGTTGTGCTGGAACGCAGAAACGGCTTGCAGTCCAAGCTCAGGAGCACTCTGGAGACATTTGTGTTTTTGTGACTTCCCAGTGACCAGGGTTCCCTGCTCCAGCAATCTTGTCCTAGTCAGCAGAGGTCTGGTCAGAACTGCTCCATCTCCTGCAGTTTCGAGCCAGGACTGGAAACTGCGTCTCAAGTCCAGCACTACTTTGTAGCCTCATTCATAAGAGTCTCAAATACCATATCAAAACAAGCAAGACCAGCCTCATTTTACACAAACACAGGTCAAAAAACTTAGCATTAAAACTGCTGCCAACAGTTCAACTGAGCTGTAAAGAAAAGATTAACTTTGGTTGAAGAGTGAACATAAAACACTGGAAGCTATTCGCAGTAGAATGTAACAAAAAATTATTTTACTTTTCAGTTTGTCAGTATGCTTCGTCAGACATAGCAGAGAATTCCCAACCCATGCTTACATACAGCCCTGATAGCATACACCAAATGGTGAACGCCACAACCAGATCTCCCGCTGATAACTGTGCTCTACTGCTGACAAGCTGCACTGACTTCTGTTCTAGAGATCCCGCTCAACTAGCCCACTTGTCTCAGTAGCAACCCCCCAAAACACACATTGGGCATGATTCACAAAGCATTTTCACCTATTTTCCTCTGTTTTCACCTTATCTATGTTACATTTTTAAGCTCTCAAAGGTAAGAAAAATAATATTGAAATTAAGTCAATCAGGAACAACTTACTTTGAGTGATTATTTTGCTTGTAAATGTGTTGAAAGGGTATTTTTTATTAAAAAGTTGATAAGTCATTTATGAGAAGTTTTGTGAAAAGAGCCCATTAAGGAGGTTTTAAACATTTTTTTGCGTTGTGGTGGGGATGTGATGTCCCTGCTGCATCCCACCACAGCGCAAAAAATGACAAACCTATGACCCTGCGGCACAGTGAGCGGACAAGGTCATATGCATAGCACTGCCTCCTGCTGGGCAGGAAGTAAGTCACTGGTATTCCCGTTCGTTTGCGCATGCGCACTACGACGGACCACGCTCCTTTTGATTAAATTCCTGTGCCACCGTTTACGCCAATGAATTCCGCCGTGGTCATACAGTAAAACGCTGCAGACACTGCATCAGCTCAGTGGAAATTGGGAAGCTTCCAGCGCAACGCCACACTGTAAGTTTGGTAGGCCCCATACACTTTCATTGCCATTGCATTACTCTGCAGCAAAGCAGAGATGTCGCGAATATAGAATTTTCTATTTGCCAACAGCTTTGCAAAGTTTCTCAAACAAATTGCAAACCATCTGTTCGCGGCGAGCTCCATTGACTTGTATGGCAGTCGAATGGCCGCTGACTAACGGTTAATAGCTAAGCTACATGCTAGAAACACCAAATTTGGAGGGGAGGTGAACAGGGACAGTGGACAAAAGGTAACAATTTTCAAAAATACCTTATAGTTTTTGAGAAAATGGATTTTAACGTTTCAATGGAAAAAAAGTATACATTTAAATGCAGTAAATGACAGATAATGTAGCCAACCTAACGGGAGTGTAAATTTACATATATAAAAAAAAAAAGAGGGCAAAGAATTTTCTGACGGGGTTCCCAGGGGGGCTGTACAAAACCCCTCTGGAGCCACATCGCTTTGGCCAGGGATCGCTATACATCCACAGTATGGCTGTATAGCGACCCCTGGCATCTTTTCCTACTTTTCTAACCTTTTTTTTTTTTTTTTAAATGTTCAGAGGGTGGGAAATAAAAAAACAAACAAAAAAAAACACGAAGTGGGGTCCCCCATACTGAGCCTTTTTACCCCCTTGTCACCATGCAGGCTGGGATAGCCAGAATGTGGAGCCCCGGACGAGTGGGGCTTCGCACCCTGAGCTATACCAGCCCGCATGGTCCATGGTATGGGGGGGCTCCAGGGGAGAGGGATAGCCATGCCTTCCCCTCCCCCCTGGAGCCCTTGTCCCCTTGTCCAATCCATGGACAAGGGGCTCTTCCTCACCTCTGGTGCCCCAGGAGGAGGTGGGGGTTGCCGATTCCCAGACGAGGGGAGGGGGTGTTTGCAGGAATATGGCGGACGGTGTAACTGTCATAGAATCAAAAATCTATTTATTTTTATCTGGTAAACAAGTAATAAGAATGCTAACCAGGCAACCCTAAAGTTCAAATCACTATTTTTCTTGTTGATAAATGATCATTCCCCAGATTACCTCACTTATTTGGTACACAAAAAATTTGGTACACAAAAAAGTTGCAGGGCATGCTGGGTTGTAATTTTTTTTGTTTCTCTACTTCCCCTCAGACTTAACTAATGCAGCATGATTGGCTGAAGCCAATTTCCATAAATGGTTAAACGAAATAAAAATACAACGAGAAGTGTCCTTTATTGTTCTTAACCTCCTTAGCAGTAACCCCGAGCTCAGCCGCCGTGGAGGATATCTCAGCCCCTGGTGGGGCGATTCCTGTCCTGTAAATTGCTGTACGCGCAGCCAGCACTTTGCTAGCTGCGCGTCAAGCTCGAACGCCGCCGCTCTGCCGCGGAAGAGGGCCCTCCCGCCAGAGCCCTGCGCAGCCCGGACCAATCAGTCCCGGGCAGCGCAAAGGGCTGGATCGGATGGGTCTGACGTCAGGACGTCGGCTGACGTCCATGACGTCATTCCGATCGTCGCCATGGCGACAGGAGAAGCCAAACAGGAGATCGCGTTCTATACGCGATCTCCTGTTTACTTTTGTGGCCGGCGGCGAACGGACTAGAGGGACACATGCGTCCTCTAGTGGTGTTTTATGTAGCTACCACTCAGGTAGCTACATGAAACAAAAACAAAACAAAAAAAAAAGTGCAATGCAGCCTCCTTGGCGCCAGGGGGCAGCGCAGCTCTTTATTTTTTTTTTGTTTAATCATGTAGCTAGCCTAGCACTAGCTACATGATAGCCGCTATGCAGCGGCATCCCCCCACCCCCTCCAATCGCCTCCGGGGGGGGGGGGGGGTGGTGGCTCAGCGGGTAGCGGCGCCGATCAGGAAGTACACGCAGCTAGAAAAGTGCTAGCTGGGTGTACAAAAAAAAAATTATTCAAATCGGCCCAGCAGGGCCTGAGAAATCCCCCTGCGCGGCATAGCCCGACCTGAGGGCGGGCTTACCGCCAGGGAGGTTAACCAGAAATACTTACCTGTACCTTTTAAAAAAAAATTCCCACGCCAATATCCTCGGAAAAGGTCCCACTCCAATATCTTCTATCGTGCGACCTTCTTGTTATATTGATTGAAGATCCCCGCCTGCCGCAGCCACACACCGCCGACAGCTCTGCTATATTAACCACTTGATGACCACAGTGCTGTCCCCACTTAAAGACCAGGCCATTTTTTGAAGTGCTGGGCTGTGCAGGCTTTTCAGCCTCCTGCACAGCCCAGCTAAGGAGCAAGCGATCGGATTCACCTCCTTTTTTTTTGTCCCTAAGGGGACATGCCGATGGAGGGGTCTGATCGCTGTGGCAGTTTGTTGTTGTTTTTTTCTGCAGCCTCTAATGAGGCTCTCTCTCCCTCCCTCCTCTTCCCTCCCCTCCGTGCAGACAATTGGAACAGGACGGCGATCCGTCCTGTTCCGCCTCTCATAGGCATCAGCCTATGAGAGGATGGCTCTCCCCGGCCAATCAGAGGCGGGGGATTGCCGATCTCGTACAGCTCTGCGGCCCCCGGCAGCGCTGTACGCTTGTAAACAAAAGGGATTTCTTTCCCCTTACGTTTACAAGCAGACTGCTAGCCACGATCGGCGGCTAGCAGGCTATTCAAGGAACTCCGCTCTGTGAATGGGCAGGGAACTATCGTGCAAGCGCGCGGCCGTTCCCTGGGAACCTGCAGCCCCAGGACTTAACGCCAATTGGCGTTAGGCGGTTCTGGGGCTGCTGCCGCGGTCACGCCCATTGGCGTGAGGCGGTAGTTAAGTATAGCAGAGCTGCGTCACTCTGTCCCCCGCAGCTCCCGGCTCCACTCTCCACCACGCACCGATAGCGCCCACCTATGCTGTCACCCTTGAGCACCTACAGCACATCAGGTGTGGTGAGCGGGGAAGAGAGTAGAGCATAGCAGTGTTTCTAGCATGTAGGGAGGCTTTGCTAATAACCGTTAAAGTCGTCGGCCGCTCGCCTTCCATTAATGTCTATGGGAAAAATGTGAACGCTATTTTTTTTTCAAAAAAAATCCTGCTCGCCAGCAAACTGTTCGGGCCATCTCTAATAGAGGCGGTCATATTTATTTCCCTTTAAACAATTCGAAATACCTCACTGTACCGCTGATACTCTACCTGAGACAAAAAAAAATAAAAAATTATAAATACCTGGGCTTCCTCTGGCCCCTTTCAGTCCTCTCATGCTGCCTTGATCCTATACTGGCTGTCCAGGTATATCTTCCAATAGCCGCCTGTTGCCACATACTGCGCAGTCCTTCCATGCAATTTCCGTTGCCAGGAGCATTCAGCGCAGTTGCAAAACTCTCCCGTTGTCAGGAGCGCAAGGGGGGTACACGTGCGGCCAAGCTGCACAGTACGTGGGCGACTAGAGTATTTATCTGGGCAGCCAGCAGACGATCAAAGCAGCCCGGGAGGATGGCAAGGGAGCCAACAGCCTGAAGTCTGATTTCATTAGCTGCCTGCTTATTTCAGGTGCATGATTCAGACACTACTGGCTGGATAGTGTACTGGTTAAGGGCACCGCCTTTGACATGGGAGCCCAAAGTTCAAATCAGTACCTATTCAGTAAGGAGTTCAGGGCAAGACTCCCCAACACTGCAGGGTGGCCTCTTGAGTGTGTCCCAGTAGCTGCAGCTCTCAAGAGCTTTGAGTCCGACAGGAGAAAAGGGCTATACAAATGTTCGCATTCGTATTACTATTACTGCAGCCCAAGAGATCAGCAGGAGAGCCAGGCAACTGGTATTGTTCAAAAGGAAACAAATATGGCAGCCTCCATATGTTTCTCACCTCAGGTTTCTTTTAAGTACAGGTCATTAGTTTGCCTTAACATATGAAAGTACCATATGGATATAGAGCTATATTTCTTTAATCCCTACAGGATAATATATTGATTTGTGAACCAGTAGATGATTCAAGTCCAGGGTTTTCTATCTCTGGCAATACACAGTGACGACGTGATGTGACAATAGGAGAGCTGGAGAAGAGACATATGCTGTCCTCGGAAATGTGCAACTCAACAATGTCACACTCATGAGACTGTCGCTCTGGCATCCTCACGGGACTCTGAAGTTTACAAAGCTCTGTTCATATAGAGAACTTGGAATGTCTCCTGTTTCCTGTTCTTCAGCAATACGCATTGCAAAGACTTCAGAGACGGTTTATTTACGTCCCTGTCTGAACTCAAAGCCAGGGTGAGTCTAAAGTACAACTCCAGACCCAGCAGCATGAAGAGCAAGTTACTATCACTACTGGCTTCACCAACTGGTACGAGTTTAGAATTAAAAGGATATGGAGGATGACATATTTGTATCATTTTAAGCAATACCAGTTGCTTGGCTGTCCTGCTGATCCTCTGCCTCTAATACTTCCCTAGACCCTGAACAAGCATAGAGCAGATCAGATATTTGACATTGTCAGATATGACAGGATTAGCTGCATGGTTGTTTCTGGTATTTTTCAGACACTACTGCAGCCAAATAGACCAGCATGGCTGCCAGGCAATGTATTGGTTCAAAAGAAATAAACATGGAAGCCTCCGTATATTTCTTGCTTCAGGTTACCTTTAAACGACAAGATGAGGAATACACAGCTTTACTTACCTGGGGCTTCCTCCAGCCCCTAGAAGTATATGTGTTCCTTGGCACAGTTCCGCTGTGCTCCATGGTCCCGCTGTCAGCCCCGTAATGGATCACCGACCCAATGAGTCTGCAGCTTCTGTGCATGCCTCTAGCGATCCCATTGCCGGGAGTGTTCTGCACATGCGCATTGCTACTGCACATAAGCAAAACCCTCCGGCATTGGAAGCACGCCTGCAAGAGGTGGTGATCCACTACAGGACTGACAGCAGAACCCTGGTGCAAAGCAGTACTGCGGCAAGGGACACACAGACTTCTAGTTGGAAAAAGCCCCAGGTAAGTAAAGCTGTGTATTCTTTCTTCACCTCGGATGTCCTTTAGCTATCTGCCCATAAATTGCGGATTCCTACCAAAGAGGAGAACCTCTACTAGTTTCAGGTGACAATCTACTGAGTGTGCAGATATTCCCCGATATTAGCATTTTCCTCATCGGCAGACCAAGCAGGAAAAATCATATTCAACTGACTGCATAAGCTGCATGCTCATTTCAGGTGTACGATTCCCTTGCTCTGCTGTTGCTTTGGCGGCAAAGCTCTGTGAGCCCATCAGGAGCTGATTTCATTGGCTTCTGACCCCATGATTACTATGAGCCAATCCTATCGGCTCACACTGATGACAGGGCCAGGAGCCAATGAAACCTGCTCCTGACCAGCTCACAGAGCTCTGCAGTCATAGAGACGGTAGAGCGAGGGGCCTGCGGAGATGGGTGAGCAGTGTTGACTGGTGAGTCAGTGCGGTGATTCGTTGGTAAGCCTTGTTTTTTGGTACCAGCAGTCTCATGTCCTTGAGGGGGCAGTGACTACTGATACAGAAGTCGTTAAGCACTGTCCCACTGCGATACAAATGTTGTGATGATGTATGAATGAATGTGTATCATGTATATAGTCAATCTGTATATTATAGTCTGATACTTCTCCAAAAAGAAGTGATTGAATACTGGACAGTTCAAGCAGCATAAGTGAGAACAACAGAAGGCTCCTGTCTCTCAGTGTGAGGGAGGGCAAAGGTTAAGGTATATTTGGAACTATAGACAGAGTCACACAGTAAAGGGAAGCATTCTTATGTTTCCATGACTTGGTAAAATACGTAATGGTCAACGTGTATTTGGACTACGTGCTGGAGAACTGCACTTTGTTAGCATTGGCACTATTAACTGGATGGATGAACAGTTCATTCAATGGTAGTACAAAATGGTACATAAGACTGGAGAAAACCGGCATTCAGGAGAGCTTCAGCAATGGGTAGCCGAGCTGCGTGATCCTGGGATCTGGATATCTCTGTATAAGCTCAAGACTGAAAACTAGGTGCTCTCCAGTCCATCGAGCACAGATGAGGCAATATCTGGTAAATCTACATTGATTCTGTTCTCTATTTCCATTGATGATTAACAATTTACTTGGATGTATGGATTAGCAATGTTCTTTTAAATAGATCAAAGCCTAAAAACTGAAGATATTTGTATACCTAATTGGTGATTAGGTAATACGCCCACATAGATAGCAACTTTTATATCATGTGACTATTGAACACACAAAGGATTCATAGGCCTTAATTCACTAAGGGAAGTTCGGTAAAATAATTTAGGTCAGTAAAATACCCCATTTGGTATTTTACACTTTTTTCCAAATTCACTAAGATTTCCCATATGTTGTAGAAATTTGGTAATTTACCCCCCTCCCCCCCAAAAAAAAAAAATCCTTCAACTCACTAAGCCCTGCTCAGTAAGTCTCACCAGCTTTGGAGCAGGTCAGACAGGAAGCTGCGAGTCTTCCCACAAGTGGGGTGCACAAGTCGGAGATTTTGTGCCCGCTGCCCTCCTTCCTAGCCGCTATCCCCTCCAGGCTACCTGCGGGCAACTTATGGGGGGGGGGGGGTGTTTGAGGTCCACAAAGTTTATGTTAAGGAGAGGAGCAGGCAGTAGGCAATTCGGTTCTCCTTCCGTTTTTGCGTGCAAAGTAACCTGTGTGTAGGGAGATCCGTTTTTTGTGTTGCCTTTCACTACCCCTCCGTGTATCCGTGGTCCGTGAAATCCGTACTCTCTGTTTAGTTCTGCAAACCGGATACCGCGGTTCCTTTTTTCAAAGTGTGTGAAGATGGACGCTATTTTAACACCGATATCCGTTGCTCCGGTTTTGGCCCAAGCCAAAAAAACGAAGCCACGGATATGTTTTTTTTAAACAAGAGTGAACCCGACCCTCGCCACATGGAGAGTGTGAGCTACCAGCTGATCAGATTTACCGAATGCTTTAAACTTTGTGAATTGCAGTTTCTTGACCTCTTGAGGTATTTACAGCAGTCAGTAATTTGCCTCACTAGTGGGTAATTTAAATTTTCTGTGTGGTAATAGGTTTAGTGACTTAGCATTTAGCAAGGTGATCAGTAAAATCAGCGGTTTTCGTAGGCCATTAAACAGTAACTGTCAGTAAAAAGTGAGCGTCACTATAAAGTGACCCATCAGCAGAAAATGACATTCAGTACAATTATTTATGGCATTACCTATCCCTGGCTACCTACACTACGGCCACCTACTACTGGGGTGGGGGCACATTATTTAATGTAAGGGGGGGCCAGGTCTAAATAATTGTATAATACCGTAATACTATCATACTGTGGTATTTTTTTTACCATTATAAAGTGCAATTTCATACCGTTGCAAGTTGTGTGCAATAAAATCTCTACCCGTTGCAATCATGAACATTTTACACTTTCAAATAAAAACAGAGCCAGTTATTTTTAGCCGGGGCGACAAGTGAAAGTAGCGAGTACTCACAAGGACTGACGTCTCTGTAGCGATTGCGGGTTTTGTTGTCAGGCAGTCGGGCCACTTTGCAAGGGAAGTCGCTGGCTTCATGTCGGATTTCCTGCAAGACAGAAGGACGGGAAGCAGTTGAGGTCTCCAGTTGCGTTGGCTGCCAGCGATAAAACGCTCGGACATTTCCCCCCTCCATCCAATGTGCTTTCTTTGGCAGGGAGGCCTCTGATGGTTTTGGCAAGGCCAACTCGGAAAAGAGATTACGTTCAAACAAGGATTATTTTGGGTAACACTAGATATTCCTGACATGGAGGAGAAAGATCATTATCGCTGCATCTACGGGAAAAGTTAAGTACTTACGGAATAAATCAACCTGTCTTATAAAAAAAACAAAAAACACTTCGACTGTAAAAAACAAAAACCAAAAAAAGAAGAACAAACCTTTAACAGGTCAGCACTATATACTTCAGGCATTTTGAGTCCCCTCCCCCTCTCAAGAACACTAAATAAATCATAGTGATGAGATTATCAGGTGTGCAAAGAACATACAGAACATTCCTTTCCTTGCTCTTCCCTCCCATTCTTCAGTCTCTATTCCTCTGCAGATCCTGATAGTCTGATATATCAGATGCTAAAATAGCAGAGGAGGCCGTGTCCAAGGGGGGATAGAAGTAGACCTGTGCACAGGACAGAAGGAAAACAGAGAAACGCACCTTGTATGTATTTAGAGAGTTTAGCCTGTCTAATTCCCCCTCATCTGTAACTAATCACAACTGTAATTCGATCCCTCAGCTGTGTCAGCTGACTGCCACGGCAGAGTGGCCAATTTGTAAACAAAGGATGTAAACAATAAGTCTGCTTCCATGAAAGCAGGACGTAGACACACTGCACATTTATTGCAGGATTTGTATCAAAGAAATGTTTTTACTTAAAAGTGTTATAATGCTGTTGTGTATGTTTTAGAGCAGAGAGGAAGTTCTGAGTTCCGGTCCGCTTTAAAACAAAAAGGTGTCATACCTGGTTTACCCTGCAACAGCTTTTTCTAAGTGCTTGTGATTTTAAAAGCTCTTGCTAGTGTAATGCTTTGCATTTGTTCTCAGTTGAGCGAGGCGATTTCATAAAAATCATCCATAGCATTGCATTACCAAGAGCTTTTCAAATCACTATGCTTAAAAAACCTCTTGTAGTGTGAACCAGGCCTAAGAGAAAAGCACTAATTTGAACAACTATACTGGGATTTAAAGCAACCCTGACGCCATAAAACACAAAAGTTAACCACTTCAGCCCACGAGCAATTTTCACATTTCAGCGCTGCTCTCATTCATTCGCCAATAACTTTATTACTACTCATCACACTCAACTGATCTATATATTTGTTTTGTGTTTTTTTTAGGACAAGTAAGGCTTTTAGTGTGTGACATTTTTGTTTAGTAATTACCATATTTACTATGCAGTTTAAAGAGACTCTAAAGTCTCAAAATACACGTTTTTATTTTTAAAAATCACTTTAACATCAATGCCCTACCTAAAAGCTGCATCCCCTGAACACTAACTAAATCCTCCCAAACTCCCCAGGGCACACTGTGGGGAGCACTTTCATGAGAGGCAGAGCTTTCAGCTGCAGCTCTGCCTCTACACGCGTCTATCAGTGCGGATCGCCGCCTCTCCCCCGCCCCTCTCAGTCTTCCTTCACTGAGAGGGGCGGGGGAGAGGTGGAGATACACACAGATTGACGTGCATGGATGCAGAGCTGCAGCTGAAAGCTCTGCCTCCCGAGGCAAAAATCCACGACCAAGAAAGTCAGAGTTGGGGGGGATTTAGTTAGAGTTTAGCCACGGATTTGCAACGTTTTAGGTAGGGCAATTAGGTTTTTTTTTTAAATAAAAACGTGAATTTTATGAGGCTTCAGAGTCTAAAAGGAAAATAAGGGAAAAATTTAAAAAACACACTTTTTATCCATTTAAATACATTATAGCTTTAAAATAAACAGTATAACTATAAGTAAAATCCACAAATTGTATTTGCTTATACATCCTGATTATTACAACATTTAGATTATGTTCCTAGCACAACGTATGGTGACAATATTGTATTTGTAAATAAAGTGTCTTTTTTCTGTTTTGTGTTTCTTGCTTTCTCATTGTACACTATCAATGATTACAAGACCTTATTTGCAAAAATAACAGTAATATACCCTAATAGCATACATATTTAAAATGCCAAGTTACTAAGGTAACAATATATGTATTTTCTTTTATATTCTGTGACTTTGTTTTCATTTTACAAGTCTTATTTTAGTACAAAATATACACAACTGTTTTTGATTCAGTATCTCACTAAAAAAAGAATACACAAGACATAGCCCTTAACTCTAAAATCACCCTAAAACCAATTTTTTACTACTTATCACAGTTAAAATGTTATCACATACATCTAGTGTAGTTTTACTAATACTTTCCTAAGTTCGATCATAATTTTGAAAATTACTTTTTATATTGGATTGAGTTTGTCCCTAACTATTTTTAATGTGATGTGGGTCCAAGCTTTAAAACACACCAAAATGTATTCTACAACTTGTGCCGGTTAAAATGATACCACATGTGCCTCATTTAGAAACAAACTGGTTGTGCACCCGCCGCAACTACACTTGAGTAGTTAAATACTAAAATATCTTCTATAGATCCAAACTTTATGAACAGTTCCAAAAGCAAGGATCCCCATGTACAAGATTCATACACAGAAAAGGCAATGTACTGTCTATTAGAAGGTTATGCTTCGGGCTTTAGCGTTTTGCTGTTTATTTTTTCTATGTGGTACGTAAAGGTGAATGGGACTCAGACTTTTTTTTTTTTTTTTAATAACAGGAAATGAAAAATGTGTTGCGTAAGCAACCTTACAGGAAATCACCATTGAGACAGCACAGTCGCGTAGTGATTAGTGCTCTCACTTTGCAGCGCTAGGTCCCTGGTTTGAATCCCAGCCAGGGCATTATCTGCATGGAGTTTGTATCTTCTCCCTGTGTCTGCATTGGTTTCCTCTGGGCACTCTGGTTTCCTCCCACATCCCAAAACATACAGATAAGTTACTTGGCTTCTCCCTAAAATTGGTCCTAGACTACGATACATACACTACGCAATACATACATAGACATATGGCTATGGTAGGTTTTAGATTGTGAGCCCCCTCTGAGGGACACTTGAATGACAAGACAATATATACTATGTACAGCGCTGCTGCTCAGCTTTTTCAACTAGCTGCCTCAGCAAAGCAGCTAATTTGTAAAAAAAATAATGTTAACCCTATGTCTCCTTCCATTAAAGCAGTAGTAGACACTGCAGAGATATTGCAGGATTTGTATCAGATGTAACAAAGAAATATTTTTCTTTAAAGGTTATTATGCTGTTGCTTGTTAGGAGACTACGGATAAAAGTATCAGAAAAGCATCCACAGGACAACCAGGCAATCAGCATTGTTTAAAAGTTAATACATATGGCAACCTCAGTTTCCTTCTCACTTCCCACTTGTAAGGCGTTACAAGAACTAATTTGTAAACCATGAGAGACAGAGCTGACAAGAAGAGCAGCAAGTTGATGTTTGGGGAAGTAAGGGGAGTTCTCCCCCCTCTATGGTGTCCCATGCGTCATTTATGCAAATTGTGACCTGCATGGGAAGTGTGTCAGAGAAGGATGAGGCCAGAGCAGGAAGATTGGGCTAACCGCAGATATTCTGCAAAGTGCACTGTCAGCTGTAGCACAGCATCATTTGCAGGGAAGAGACACAGGCTCTGCACAACTGGGCCCCATACAAAACTTATTCCTCACTTTCTAATGACAGCTCTAAAGGGCTCTTTATATGTTTTAACATTGTCTTCTGCTATTGGGAGGGTTGATTAATATTCAAACAAACAAGCTGAAATTGGATACAAGTTGGGTCATTGCTAATGGCCTCCTCACATATATTACCGTATACAGTCCATTCCACCCCCCCCCCTTATTTCTACTACCGCCTCTGCATTCCATGTTCCAAGATTGCAAATGCTCCTAGACGCACCCCGCCCACAAAAAAAATCCGTTTTGCAATTGCAAGCTGGTGATATAGCCTGAATTTGATAAAGGAACCCAATTTATCAGAAATATTTAACAGTGGGTGAGATGAAGATTTATTTAGTGGGAAATTATTTTTCTAAATAAAAATGCACATACATCTGCTATATTGAAACTGTAAAGTCCCATTAAAGTGAATGTGAACACCTATAGACCGCCTCATGCCAACTGGAGTGAACGCAGCGGCTCCCCTCATGCCAATTGGCGTTAAGTCCTGGGGGCGTGGTTTGCAGGGGATCACACGCGCATCCCCACTTGAATGACAGAACTCTACTCCGTCATCAGTCTCCCAGTGGCGATCGCCGCTAGGACACTGTTAGACGGTGAAACCGACGTCTATTTACATTGTACAGCGCTGCGATCTATGTCATCGCTGTACTGGGAACAGCCATGTCACTCGGATGTCCCCTTGGGGGGGAACAGAGTAATTGGATCTCATAGGCCGATGCCTATGAGAGCCGATCGCTGTGATTGGCTGGCGGGGCGAGGGAGAGTAGCATTAAAAATATAAAAATAGTGATATTTCTTAAAAAACATCCCCCCAAATAAACACAGAAGCAGCAATCAGAGCCCACCAACAGAAAGCTCTGTTGGTGGGCAGCAAGGGGGGGGGGGGGGTAATCACTTGTGTGCTGAGTTGTACAACCCTGCAGCGGCCTGATTTGTAAGAAATAGCCTTGTCACTAGGGGGGTGTAAAGCCTATGGTCCTGAATTAGTTTCAGTTCTGTAGTTTAATGAAAGAATGAGAAGTGTAATAGCCCTTCCTGTTTTGTTTTAGACATGCAATATGTTGAGTAAAGGAGCCATGGAAGCTCCTGAGGTACAAATCGGCAAAAAGCTTTTCCTCAACTTGTTCTGTAAACGACCCTATGCCCCTCTTCTCTCCCTTGTATTATTTATTTATTGTATTTAGAAAGTGCCAACATATTACGCAGCGCTGGACATTAGTTTAGGATACAGACAATATTTAGGGGGTGACACACAGCAATAGGACAATACAGGAATACAAGAAAGACCAGATCACACAGCACAGTATAAGTACCAGGTAATACTTAGTCAGTCACTGGAGGGGAGCATGGAGATTAGGCAAGTTGAGTTCACTCAAATGCTTAGCATGGGTGCAAAGTAATGGAAGTGCATGATCATGTAGGACACAAAAGGAGGATGACCATGCCGGAAGGCTTACAATCTATATGTTTAGCGCTCTTCTCCCGTTGGACTCTAAGCACTTGAGAGCGTGCTCAGCAGGCCACTCTGCAGTGTTAGTGAGTCTTGCCCAATGACTCCTTACTGAATAGGTACTGGCTTACTTAATAGAAAGAGCTGAGATTAAAACTCTGGTCTCCTGTGTGGTGGTGACCTTAACCATTACACTTTCCAGCTACATTAGTCTAGAACAGGGGTGTCAAACTCAATCATCTAAGGGGCCAAAATATAAAACAGGGTCTTAGTCACAGCCAAATTGTTAAAGTCTTAAAGAGAACCCGAGGTGGGTTTGAAGAATATTATCTGCATACAGAGGCTGGATCTGCCTATACAGCCTAGCCTCTGTTGCTATCCCAAACCCCCCTAAGGTCCCCCTGCACTCTGTAATCCTTCATAAATCACAGCCACGCTGCTGACAAACAGCTTGTCAGAGCTGGCTGTGTTTATCTCTATAGTGTCAGTCTACTGCTCTCCCCGCCTCCTGCAGAACTCCAGTCCCCGCCTGCATCCCTTCCCTCCCTGCTGATTGGAGGGAAGGGACGGGGGCAGGGACCAGAGCTATGCAGGAGGCGGGGGAGCAGCTGAGACTGACACTACAGATGTAAACACAGCCTCACAGCATGGCTGTGATTTATGAGGGATTGCAGAGTGCAGGGGGACCTTAGTGGGGTTTGGGATAGCAACAGAGGCTGGGCTGTATAGGCAGATCCAGCCTCTGTATGCAGATAACATTCTTTAAACACACCTCGGGTTCTCTTTAACATTTATTGAATAGTCTCCAATTAAGTGGCATAACTTAACCAAGGAAGGGTCCCGTGGATTGCTGCTGCACCCAGGCTCACACTATATGTTTCAACCAGAAACACTGTCATCCTCTGAAAGGAAAGGCAGTATCCTGCTGTTCTTTTACTGCTTACAATGATGCACATTTGAAGCTCTTGGGGGGGCCACATAAAATTACAAGGAGGGCTGCATTCTGCTTGCAGGTCTTGTGTTTGACACCTGTGCTCTAGACCAGAGTTACCCAACCCAATGTCTATAGGTAGATCTGGCTCTGCACAGCCTCCTTCCCAGACAGTGTGAAATACAGTGGGCTTGGCTACATTTTATTGGACATTCCCTGTGGTATGCAGCAGCAGGTCTATCCCCAAGCCCTAATTTTTTTGTAGAGATGGGTGATCTAATCAAAGCAATATGTTATGAGAGCCAATGGCATCTGCAATCAGATTATGTACATCCTTATACTACTGAAGCTCTTGGTAACTATCCCCTGATTACTATGGGAAATCACTGCTCTGTCTCTATTCACACAACACGGCTGGATTCCTGTAATAACTTCACAAGCAGTAAAGGCTAAGTATGCTGAACACTGTCTGTAGCAGCAAGTCACAGCTTGTTATTACTGGAAAGAATGGAACGCCAGAAACTTCCAAAAATTCAGTAAAAGTTTACAAAAGAGTCAATTTTGTATTTCAGTTTCATCTCAGATCTACCCAAGTCTAGTTTTGTGGCAAAAATACCTTCAGAGCAGAAATAAACCAGTGATACAGGAACTGCTGTACGTAACAACCACATGTTCATACTACACTTGTGCTGCATACGTACGGTGGTTTTAGTTCCAAACGCGCAAAGAGTATATCAACCTAGACACAATATAGTTGACCATGAAAACCTGCTTAACAGACTGCAGTACTGTGGCATCAGTGGATCAGTCCTCCAGTGGTTCAGATCATTCCTGACTGACAGAACACAGAGAGTATCCCTAGGTCCTATAATGTCCAAACCTGCACCTCTACAATTCGGAGTGCCACAAGGATCAATCCCATCCCCTCTGCTGTTTGCAATCTACATGTTGCCACTCGGTACACTTATCCTACGTCATGGCCTGATGTACCACTGCTACGCCGATGACACACAGCCTTCTGTCCTTCAAACCTGGTGGAACAGACCCTACCCCAAAAATAAACTCTTGCTTAGCTGAGCTACAGGCATGGATGAATGATAACTGGTTGAAACCTAAATGCTGACAAAACTGTGGTCCTGTTTGTCCAAAGCCAGCACTCGCCATCAAAACCGCTCTATCCTAAAGCAACACCAATCAGGATTGGGAATTCAGACATAAACCGCTCCAACCTTGTGCGCAGCCTTGGCGTACTAATCGATGGGGAATTGAGTTTCAGAAACCAAATTTCATCTGTAGTTAAATCTTCCTATTTTCATCTGAAGAACATTGCAAAGATTAAACATCTGATTCCCCCAGAGGATCTTCCAACCCTAGTCCACGCCTTCATCACATCACGGCTGGACTACTGCAATGCCCTTTATGCTGGCCTCCCCAAAAAGGACCTGCGTCGCCTGCAATTAGTGCAGAATGCTGCTGCCAGATTGCTAACAAACCAGCCTCACCACTGTCACATTACACCGATCCTTCGCTCACTGCACTGGCTACCAGTAGAATGGAGAATACTCTTCAAGATTGGACTGCTGACATTCAAATCCCTGCACAATCTGGGCCCTGGATACATGAAAGACCTGCTGAAGCTGCACCACACCTCTCACAACCTCAGATCAGCAAGTTCTATAAACTTGGTCACTCCCAGAGTGCACCTCAAAAAATCTGGAGATAGAGCGTTCTGTCATGCTGCCCCTACTCTTTGGAACTCCCTGCCACACCCAGTAAAGACAGCACCATCCCTGGAGCTATTCAAATCCAGACTGAAAAGCCACCTGTTTAGCCTGGCATTTCCAGACTTATAAAATTCTTCCTCTGTACCACGTTGGTCAGAGCCATGCTTATGCGCTTTGAGTCCCATGGGAGAAAAGCGCTTTACAAATGTTATTTGGTGTTGTTGTTGTAACGATACATGCGCTTGTCTACACAACCCTAATAGATATTTTGTGGGTCAATGAGTTAGGAATTCAAGTTTAACAGCTATTCTTCCCCAAACAGTCAGCACTAGGGTCAATTCTTTTCAATTTACCATATTTTCTGGCATATAAAATGCACTTTTTCTCCAAATAAATGGAGAGCACTTTTTCTCCAAATAAATGGAAAGAAGCCCCTGCATCTTATACCGCAAAGGCAGGGAATCCCCCACCTTCCACCATGTCGGGGATTCTCTGCCTGCGCCAAGCTTCCCTGCATGCCTTTGCTCCCTATTCTGGCCCCCTGCGTGCCTGCGCTCCCTTGCCTGACCCCCCCCCCCCCCCCGCACATATGCCTGCGCTCCCTTCTTCCTGCCTCTCTCCCCCCACCCCCCCATGGGTGTGTAGAAGCAGTAGCTGCTTACCTATTCCGCCATGCCCGCAGGGATTGCAGACATCCTCTGCGTGTCTACCTCTAGTGCTCGGCTTGCATTGATGACGCAATCTAAACAAGCCGAACACTAGAGGGAGACGCGTGAAGGAGAAGAAAGACACATGGGGAGACATGGAGGTCACCATTAAAAGATGCACCTGAAATATGGATGCATTAGGTAGGTAGGATTATTATTATATATATATACACACACACATATATTTCCTCCCACCCCTCCCTGGTTTTTGCCCTCCAAACCTAGCTGTGTTCGGATTGTCTTATACGGCTGAAAATACGGTATTTAATAAAGGTTTAGTAAATGGAATACAGAGTAATGTTGCCATCCTTGCAGATAATACAAAATTAGGCAGAATTATCGACACTAAGCAGGATAGTGACATAATACAATAGGATCCGGCCATATGGGCAGGCATGTAGTAGATAAGATTTAAAGCTGATAAATGTAAAGTCATGCACTTTGGACATACCAACGGTAGAGCACTATATAAGTGGCATACAGCTAGGACTTGGAGAATGCTGCAGTCTTAAAACCCCTTAGGGACCAGATACTTTTTTTCCATTCAGACCACTGCAGCTTTAACGGTTTATTTCTCGGTCATACAACCTACTATCTAAATGAATTTTACCTCCATTTCTTGTCACGAATACAGCTTTCTTTTGGTGCTATGATTTTTAGTTTGTATTTTTAGTTTTTATTATATTCATCAAAAAAGACATGAATTGTGTCAAAAAAATTTTTTTTAACTTTCTGTGCTAACATTTTTCAAATAAAGTAAAATTTCTATATACATTTTTGTCTAAATGTATTATGCTACTTTGGGGTGTCTACTTTCCAAATTGGGGTCATTTGTGGGGTGTGTTTACTGTCCTGACATTTTGGGGGGTGCTAAATTGTAAGCACCCCTGTAAAGCCTAAAAGTGCTCATAGGACTTTGGGCCCCCCTAGGCTGCAAAAAAGTGCCACACATGTGGTATTGCCGTACTCAGGAGTAGTAGTATAATGTGTTTTGGGGTGTATTTTTACACATACCCATGCTGGGTGGGAGAAATATCTCTGTAAATGACAATTTTTTGATTTTCTTTTACACACAATTGTCCATTTACAGAGTTATTTCTCCCACCCAGCATGGGTATGTGTAAAAATACACCCCACAACACATTATACTACTTCTCCTGAGTACGGTGATACCACATGTGTGGCACTTTTTTGCAGCCTAGGTGCGCTAAGGGGCCCAAAGTCCTATGAGTACCTTTAGGATTTCACAGGTCATTTTGAGGCATTTGATTTCCAGACTACTCCTCACGGTTTAGGGCCCCTAAAATGCGAGGGCAGTATAGGAACCCCACAAGTGACCCCATTTTAGAAAGACAACACCCCAAGGTATTCCCGTTAGGAGTATGGTGAGTTCATAGAAGATTTTTTTTTTTGTCACAAGCTAGCAAAAATTGATTTTTATTTTATTTTTTTCACAAAGTGTCATTTTCCACTAACTTGTGACAAAAAATAAAATCTTCTATGAACTCATCATACACCTACCGGAATACCTTGGGGTGTCTTCTTTCTAAAATGGGGTAATTTGTGGGGTTCCTATACTGCCCTGGCATTTTAGGGGCCCTAAACCGTGAGGAGTAGTCTGGAAACCAAATGCCTCAAAATGACTGTTCAGGGGTATAAGCATCTGCAAATTTTGATGACAGGTGGTCTATGAGGAGCCGAATTTTGTGGAACCGGTCATAAGCAGGGTGGCCTCTTATATGACAGGTTGTATTGGCACTGAAGTGCAGGAAATGCAGGGTGTTCTCAAATCGTGACCTGGACATGGCAGCAGAGAACATGGGCATGTGATGTATTGGGTGCGTAGACCAATAAGACCACAATACATTCTTTTTGACTAGACCCATGTTAAGGAGAAGGCCCAAAAAAATGTTAAGTTTGGAAACTTGGAGTGGTTTCCACCTAAAAAAGGCTGGGCATGGTAGCTTCTCGGATTGGCGGTTGCGTATTGTGTGGCATAACGGTTGGTCTCAGCCACAATTGACTCAGAGATCCACGGTGCAGAACAGATGAAAAAAGTCTAGGGCCAATCCTAGATTATCTGTCTCCCCCTGGCCTCCATATTGGGTGGTGAAATGGGGCAGTACGGGTGCGGCGGAACCAGGGGCTTGCCAATTGTGATCTGCCAGCACCGCTGGGAGACTATGGGTAGTACGGGCCCGTTTTGGTGGTGGCTGCGACTCGGGTCTTAATGCACATGCCACCGAACCAGTTTCTACCATGCTGGTGCTCGCCACTTCACCAGGGTCTACGGTAGTACTGGTGCTAGGTCCAGGAGATGCGACGCTGCTGGTGCATGCCTCACCAAGAAAACTCGGATCAGTGCTAGCACCACTCTGCTGCCCTTGAGTCTGATCCTGCGGTCCAGTGAAATGGGGTGTAGTATGCCTGGCTCTAGCCGGGACCTCAACTTCGTCATTGCTATCGGTCAGAGAGCCACTGCTGTTCACTGGCTCGTATTCTGACCCGGATGATTCGTTGGATGAGGTTCACCCCACTGGGCCAGAATCTCAGCGGCCTCTTCATCGGAATACCCCTTTTTTGCCATGGTGGACTGCTAAATTTAGGGGGTATTCCTCTGAGACTACCGAGGAAAAAGAGCACCTACCTAGCAAAAGGGAGTACTTGTGAAGTAGAAAGCTGTGGTCACTGAGTTTTGATTAAAAAAAAAAAAAAAAATCAAAACTGATCTTTACAGTGCCACAGTTAATTGTACAGTCTTTTTTGCAGTGATCAGAAAAAAAAATTCTGTTACTGCGGTGGGGCGGGTGAGGGTTTGGCCGGATGATCAGAAGCCCACAGGGGGCAGATTAGGGCCTGATCTGATGGGTATGAGTTCTAGGGGGTGACAGGAGGTAACTGATGGGTGTCTCAGGGGGCGATTAGAGGGGGGGGGGGAATAGATCGGAAGGGGGTCTGAGGGGGATCTGAGGGTTTGGCCGAGTAATCAGGAGCCCACACGGGGCAAATTAGGGCCTGATCTGATGGATAGGTGTGCTAGGGGGTGACAGGAGGTGATTGATGGGTGTCTCAGGGTGTGATTAGAGGGGGGAATAGATGCAATTAATGCACTGGGGAAGTGATTATGGGGGGGGTCTGAGGGCAATCTGAGGGTGTGAGCGGGTGATTGGGTGCCTGCAAGGGGCAAATGAGGGTCTGATCTGATGGGTATGATGGGTAGCAGTAACAGGTGGTGACAGGGGGTGATTGATGGGTGATTAGTGGGTGATTTGAGGGGAGAACAGATGTAAATAATGCACTGGGGAGGTGATCGGGGGGGGGGTGTCTGAGGGCAATCTGAGGGTGTGGGCGGGTGATCAGGTGCCCGCAAAGGGCAGGTTAGGGTCTGATCTGATGGGTGGCAGGTGGTGACAAGGGGTGATTGAAAGGTGATCAGTGGGTGATTACAGGGGAGAATAGATGTATACAGTACGGGGGAGGGGCGCGTGATCAGGAGCCCCCAGGGGGCAGTATAGGACCCAATCTAAAATATAGTGCTGACAGGGGGTAATTGATGGGTGAATAGGGGGGTGATTGGGTGCAAACAGTGGTCGGGGTGATCATAAGGGGGGGGGGGGGGTCTGAGGGGTGCTGTGGGCGATCAGAGGGGCAGGATCAGTGTGTGTTTGTGTCATTACATATACAGCTGCCTCCTCCCCTGGTGGTCTCTCGATCACTGGAACCACCAGGGGAGGAGGCAGCCTGTATAATACACTTTGTATACATTACAAAGTGTATTATACACTTTTGCAGGGCGAGATCGGGCTGTTTACAACCCACCGGCGCTGCTAAATGGCCGGCGGGTTGAGGTCGCGGGTGGGCAGAGCCTAATGCCGGCGGATGCGCGCGATCTCTGGCTAATTAGTCCCCAAGGTGCCGCCGCCGATTGGCGTTACGTGGTCCTGGGGTTGCCACTTTGCCGCTGCCTATTGGTAGTGGGCGGTCGGCAAGTGGTTAAGTAGCCATGCACAAAGCCAAATAGCCGCTAAAGCAAATGAAATTCTGGGATGCATAAAAAAGGGAATAAAATTTTGAGATGCTAATATACTAATCTCTACACAAGTCACTTGTGACACCACATTTGGAGTATGGAATATAGTTTGGGCACCACACTAAAGAAAGGAGGCGCACACAAAGCGTATGTACATGAATCTTAACTTGCGCTGTCACTGCGCAATACATCTACCGGCCTTTAAGGAATCAAGGCATATGTCAATAA
The DNA here is from genome assembly GCF_040937935.1 of Hyperolius riggenbachi. NCBI lineage: Eukaryota > Metazoa > Chordata > Amphibia > Anura > Hyperoliidae > Hyperolius > Hyperolius riggenbachi. Next base: position 193,168,237 of record NC_090657.1, read on the forward strand.
GCTCAAACAGAATATCTCAAATATTTCTAAATTTAAGAGTTTTCATATCACATTCCTAACAGCTGTTAATTTACCACCAACCGACTGCTGGAAATAAAACAATCACCATTTCAAACTGCCATTTTTAAGTTTAAAGAACCACTATTGCGGAAAAAAAGTAGGCAGTTAAAATTGGACAGAACTGACAGGTTTTGGGCTATTCCATCTCCTCATGAGGGATTCTCAGGGTTTTGTTTTTAACAGCATTTCCTGAACAGTAGTTCAGTTTAACTGCCAAAGTAGTAAGATACCAGCCAGCCTCCCTACTCACTTGCACACTATTTTGTCAGTTAGACTTTGCAACTGCTGATCAGGAAATGCTGTTGAAAACAAAGAAAGCCCTGAGAATACCCCATGAGGAAAAGTACTGGCCCAAAACCTGTCGGTTCTGTCAGATTTTAACTGCCTACTTTTTTTGCAATAGTGGTGCTTTATGAACAGGAGAGTTAAAAATCCGTTAAAATATAAAATACCACAATGCTTTCTTATCCTTTAGGGCCTGTTTCCACTATACGCAGATTGGATGCAGAAAAACTGACTCCAATGAATACCTATGGGCCTGTTCCCACTAAACGTGATTTTTCTGATGCAGATTTCCCATAGGTATTCATTGGAGTCAGTTTTTCTGCATCCAGAATCCGTGTGTAGTAGAAATAAGCTTTGCTTGTTTGTCCTCTCGATTTTTTTTTTACCCTACCATGGCCTGCCTTCAAATGATGACATATATGTGCAATAAATTTCAACCTGGCAGCTCAACTTTCAGAAGGGGTCACCAGGTTTGTCTCTGCTGTAACTATTCATGAACCAACATGGTGAAAGAAACACATTTCTCTCTGACACACACACACACACACACACACACACACACACACACACACACACACACACCTTAACCCCACCAACAGTGCATGTTTGTGGAGATCCACAGAGGTATTTGATCAGCTCTGCTGAGACACTAATTACCCCACCTGTGCATGTTTAGGTTTCCAGCACAACATGTACTAGTTGGTGGGCCTTGCAGGAAGTGGTGTTAGGGCCCATTCACACTTGAAATCTGCAAAACTGTAGCGTTTAGCACTACCGTTTTGCGCAAGTGATTTTACCGCAATTAGCGTGGTAAAATCACTGTACACTCCTGCGATTCCTGCCAATCGTGATCAGCGCTTGGCTGGGCATACACGATAAGTTTTTGCGCCGGCATCGAGCCAGCAACTAGATGCCGGCTCGTCACCGCTCGTCCGTGCAGATCGATCACCGCGGCCATGCCTTATCAGCCGCTCGATTGCCCGCTATTGTCCGCCCGCGGGGATCGAGCGGGTTATCTATCCGGCGGGTCATCGGACCTGCCGGATATTATCAATCGAGCCATCAGCGGCTCGATTGATAAGGAACAATCTAACCGTATATGTTTAGCATAAAGGAGTTATCAGGGAAAAAAACAACAAATGAGCTTTACTCACCTGGGGTTTTCTCCAGCCCCTTGCAACAGACTGTCCCACGCTGTGACCGCCGCTGTTGCGCTCTCACCGCACAGTGCAGAGCCTGACCGCGGGGTTGGCCTTATTGCGCCTGCGTGAATCGCCGCTGTCAATCATGACCACATGGCCCGTGGCAAACTGCGCAGGCGCACAACTACTGCGTCTGCGCAGTTCACCGCGCACCACGTGGCCAAGATTGACAGAGGTGTTTTTTCGCGCAGGCACAATAAGGCCGACCCCGCAGTCAGCCTCTGTACTGTTCGGCGAGAGTGCAACAGCGGCAGGGAGCGGAGGTGACAGCATGAGACAGTCGGTTGCAAGGGGCTGGAGAAAGCCCCAGGTGAGTAAAGCTCATTTGTTGTTTTTTTCCCTGATAACTCCTTTAAGCACTGTGCTGCGATCGCTCGAGAATCACGGCAAAATTTTGCGATTGCCGTTAATCGCGAAACGCCCGTGATTAGTAGCAATCGCGGCAGTGAAATCACTGCCATAGGGTTATAATTACGATAGCGCTTAAAAAAAAAAAAGGTATGATCTGACTGCTCCATCTGAAATGCAGCATTTGACTGTACTACAGAAATGTTAGGCTTGTTGAGGCCTACGGCAGCGTCTAAGCAGAGGGGAAAAACTAGGCATAGTGCAAGCACTGGTAAGCAGCTGTTATCAGTGGTCAAACAATGGCAATCTGCAAAATTCTTCCAGGAATTGGTGTTCCTGATTGGACTCTGCCCAGGGTGTCATCTGGCACCTAAGTACCTTAATCCTCAATGCCCCCCAGAACCTTGCTCACGATAGCCCCTCACCCATAATGGCTAGACTTGGAAGTCAGAGTTGGAGTCGAGGAGTCGGAGGTTTCATAAATTGAGGAGTCAGGTGATTTTTGTACCAAATCTAAAACCCTGGTAATAGACTAAGAAGCCGGAGTCGAGAAGTCAGACGATCCATTTAGGGTACCTGGAGTCAGAGTTGGAGGTTTCATAAACTGAAGTTGGAGTCGGATCATTTTGTACCGACTCCACAGCCCTGACTGGGAGCACATTTACTTGTAAAGTCAAGATTATTAGGCCCCTTTTCCCTTTTTTGGCTGAACTGGACGCTGCCGTCCACAAGCACCTTTCAGGTGCTTAAATAGCAACCTGCACTTCTCATACGTGATACAACACATTACCATCGCAATGCTCGCTATGCTGTCTGCGGTAGTAATGGTAAAATTCTAGTGCACTCTCTGCGCATGGCTATCTTACTGCAGTTTATCAGGCCCATCGTGCGCAGTTATTTGCAGGGCTGTGGAGTCGGTACAAAAATCTTCCGACTCCAACTCGGACTCCTCAGTTTCTGAAACCACGACTCCGACTCCAACTCCGACGCCGGGTACCCAAAATTGCTTAGACTCCGGACTCCTCGACTCCTTTAGTCTAATACTTAACAGGGCTGTGGATTTTGTACAAAAACCATGCGACTCCGACTCCCGACTCCTCAGTTTCTGAAACCACGACTCCAACTCCGGGTGACCAAAATTGCCCCGACTCAGACTCCACAGCCCTGGTTATTTGTGCTGTGCCACAACCCAAGCATGAGCACAACAGCTGCATCTGTAAATGCAAGTTTGAAGAGAAACTTTAACCTAGGCTTGAACTTAATTTCAATCAGTAGCTGATACCCCCTTTCCCATGAGAAATCTTCACCTTTTCTCAAATAGATAAACTAAGGGGTCTGTATGGCTGATATTGTGAAGAAACCCTTCCCACAGCGTGATGTCAGGACCATGTTGTCTGCGACCCTGGTTGCATGAAGGCTTTTTGCAACTGCCAAGCAAGCAATATCTCCTTTCGTGCATTGAACTCCGTAACGAACATTCCGTACAGATCACCTGGCAGAACTAAACATCTCACCACCAGTGATACATTTCAGAATGTAAATCAGAGAGAGGGAAGATTTTACAATGGGCAAACCCCGACTAAATCTAAAAATGAATATTGTAAAATATAAGCAATTTTATTAATTATGCTATTTTCCCTGCAGTTTCTCTAAGTTCAGTCAGGCAGGCATTCCTACAAAGAGCATCTAGTCTACTTTAGAGGTTGCAGTATCCTTCTGTGGGACTGCTGAACAGGAAGTGAGCTGTGCACGAGAAAATGTCTCCCCCTGGAAAGCTTATTAATGACTCTTAGAAATGAACCCAGCTGTACGACCAGGCCAAGAAAGCCTTTAAGCGAGATGAGCAGTTACTGGAAGCAGTCTGGAAACCACAAAGCAGCGTCTTCTCAGTAGCACATCAAGCGGAGAGGGACGGATGGGTTTCTATTCCTGGAAAGCAGATCGCTCAATAAGATTAACATCTATTACAGGACAGTCTTATGACATCTGTGCTCACATGGATCGGATGCTTGCTGACTGTGCGTTATGTTCCCCTGCTGGAGCTTATTGAGGGAGACCTACCACTAGCAGCACACGTCACAGAAATCTTCAGAGTATGTGGTAGCATTACCAAAACACTCTTCTTAGTATAAATGTACAATGCGAGTTTTGGGACTAGGCATTAGAGGAAGTCACATGAAAACACTTTGAGGGGGCGGATGGGGGGGGGGGGGGGGGGTTCTGTGGAAAACTACAATGCCAACCACTGCTGTCCTCCACGTTGAATTCACACATCATCTAAATCCAGAACAATTCAATCACTTTAAGGCTACTTGCACACCAAAACGTAGCGTTAGGTGCTAGGTTAAGGTCGCATAACGTGCACCTAACGCAAGGCCTGGTGCTCTTCGATGTGGACGTCTGAGTGAGCCACGTTGTGCAGCTCACTCTGGCGTCCGTGATGCGTACTCTTGCACAGAGCGGCCGCACCAGGAAGTAAACACTGCACGTCACAACGTGCAGTGAATATTAATTAGCCATGTGCCTGGCCGCTCTCCGCTCCTCCCCAACATGACTGAGCATGTGCAAACAGTCTAACGCGGCTTAAGCCGCTGTAACGCTATAGTATGCTGCACTTTCGGCAGAACGTGCAGCGTTACATGTAACGCAACGTGCGCAGAGTGAACAGCCCACTTGTGTTACATTGCTGTGAGTTGGGGGAGCGTTACAGGCTGCACTAACGTGCGCCTGTATCGTCTTAGTGTGTAAGCAGCCTAAAACCCATTTTCAGACACAGACCCTAAAATATATCATTTAACAGCTGAGAAGTAAGAAAACACAAAAGGTTACCTGAATGAACTTAATATTAATGTTATGCGTGAAAACAAGGCATCTCCAAATAAAAATCTGTCGTAACATTTTAGTCAGCAGCTGAGCTTGTGCAGGTTTAGGCTGTGTAGGTGGGACAACTTTAAAGAGACTCCGAGCTCTAATTAAAATCAAAATCTGAACTTACCTGGAGCTTTCTCCAGCCCACCGTAGGTCGGGAAGTACCTCGACATCCATCTGTCTCTTCTCCCAGGGCCTGGTCAGAAATGGCTCCCCGGCGGCACTGGGCCCGAGTGTCGGGCTCCTCTTCCTGAAAGGTGACGTCAGTAGTCACCACACCGGCCACCTCGTGTCATGGCGGCCGGCGTGACAGTACTGCGCATGCGGTTTAATTGCGCATGCGCCGCACTGTCACGCCGGCCACCGTGGTTACGACTGACGTCACCTTTCAGGAAGAGGAGCCCAACACTCGGGCCCAGTGTCGCCGGGAGCCGCAGGGGAGCAATTTCTGACCAGGCCCTGGGAAAAGAGCCAGATGGACGTCCAGGGACCTCCCGACCTATGGTGGGCTGGAGAAAGCCCCAGGTAAGTTCAGATTTTAAATTTTAATTAGAGCTCGGAGTCCCTTTAATTGCATCACTCCACTGCTCAAACTGAAAGGGAGCTGGCACAGACTGAATCCCTTCAAGAAGACTGCAGCCTATAGCAGCGATAGTCTCTGGTACAGAAAGTGGCCTGTGCCTGCCTGCCTGTGCCTGCCTTTCTGAGCAAGTAATTTTGAAGTGACAAAACAAAAACAAAAACAAAAAAACACTTTAGCCACAGGCTGCCTACATGGACTTAAAGTGGACCAATAACTAAAGGGAGGTCCGTGCATGCGCAGAAGACCCATACTGGACGTGACTGAGCTGTTACCGGGGCTGATCGTGGCTGAACGGCAGACCGCGGGAGGACGGCGTGGGACTCAGATAAGCTTATGGAGCTGGAGGAAGCCCTGGGTTAGTATCAAATTTTTCGTTTTTTGATCTTTGGTACACTTTAAAGCAGATCCAAATGCTTGCACAGCACATAATGAAAAGTCTTAATTCCACATACAGGTGCTAAAGATTTTCACTAATCTGTGTTCTGTGTTTGTTTAGCCAGATTAAAGTATCTAATTAGTTCTCAGCAACTGAATAGGCTGCATGAGTTCTATGCCAAGGCAGCTCTTCCCATACAGTAAACACTGAGGCTTAACCCTTTCAGTGTCCCCTGCAAAAGTGAAACCAAGTTTAAAACTTCATTTTTTTTAGGATTTCCATAAATTGTAATGACGGCTTTTTTCTCATAGTTATCAGGCTGTGATTAATCTTTTAGCGCAAAGATGAAGTTCTAAGTGCTAAAAAAGAGGGGCACATTGAAGCAGAGAGTACTATGGCAGAGCGACAGGGTCAATGGTCTTAACAGCTTTAATATGTCCCCACCCATGACGGATTTTTATTTTTCTCCCCTTAAGGACTTGTTCACACAACGAGAGCTTTTCTAAGCGCTTTGTGATTTTTAAAAGCTCCTGCTAATGTTATCCTGTATGTTCACACTTCAGCAATGTGATTTTGTAAAAATCCTCCATAGCATTGCATCAGCCAGAGCTTTTCAAAATCACTAGCGTTTAAAAAGCTCTTGTAGTGTGAACAAGGCCTAAAGTAAGGCAAGATTCTAGTGGCCTCCGGTGAGTGGGTTACAGTGGACCTGAACTCTTGCACAGGACTGAAGAAATACATAGAGAAATTCACCCTGTATGTATTTAGAGAGCTTAGCGTATCTAATTATAGGTATAACCTTGATGCTACAACCCCACTTCTTAATACAGCACCAGGGAGTCAACCAGTCCACACCCGTATCCACCAAGGGTGCAACAACAGTCCAAATGAAGAAAGACCGGGTCTCGACCTGGATTTTAGGCCAATTGGCCAATATTTATTTGCAGAACCACAGTGCTGGAGCACAACGTTTCGACCGGATGGTCTTTATCAAGTGCTTACCAAGTATTTGTGCAACAATCACATATATAGACAATTAAAACACACCCCACTAAGGGGCGGGCACAACACTTAAAGAGACAAGCCACATTGTATTATTATTATCACAGGAAACATTTTAGGTTATATGCCTCGTTCATGCCATTTGGCGCCAAAGTGCCAAGGTCATCAATCCACCTACTCTCCCTGCGCAGCAAGGAGGCTTGGGGGTCCACACCCTCCTGCGAGAACACCTTTTCCAGCACACACCATCTTAGGTCGCCTACTGCATGTCCACATTCGAAAAAATGACGACCCACAGGGGATTCAAATTTATCCTTAGATTTCTCATTATCCTCCTTTTTGTAATTCCTAATGCTACTCCTATGCTCATTTATCCTCCTCCTAGCATCCCTCGTAGTCTGGCCCACGTAGCCCATGCCGCAGGGGCACTTCAGCAAGTAAACAATATTTAACGTTGTACACGAAAAATTTCCTTTAATGTTAATTCTTGTTCCCTTAGTGGTATGCGTGACATAATCACCACGCATAATTGAGGAACAGTTCTGGCAGTTCATACATGGGAAAGTGCCCCTGCGGCGAGGGACAAACGCAGCATCAGCGTTCCTCAAATCCTTTAGGTCAGCCCTCACTAGCTGGTCCCTGACACTTTTCCCTTTCCTGAAAACCATTTTAGGGGGGGCACGAAATACCCTAGAGAGCAATGGGTCAGTTTCCACCACTGCCCAGGCACCCAACAGACATCGTCTAATGTCTGTTGCATGATTATCATACGTTAATATGAATTGTACCCCCTCCTGGTAATCATCTTTTCTCTCTTTCCTCTTTCTCAACTCCTTTCTATCCATGCTAGCTACATCAGCTGCTATTCTTTCCACTTCCTTACGTTGGTAACCCCTTTCTACATACTCACCCACCATCCTCCTAGATTGTACCACATATTTCTCATCACTAGATGTGATTCTACGGGCTCTAATCAGTTGACTTTTTGGAAGTCCCCTGATCAGAGATGGTGGGTGACAACTACTAGCCAGTAGTGAGTTGTTTCTATCTGTACTTTTGCGAAACAAATCTGTTTCAAAGTTACTCCCCTTGATCTCAATATCTACATCGAGGAAATGCAATTTTGTAGTGTCGTATTCCAGGGTGAACTTAAGTGTATTATGGCAGAGGTTGAGACCATGAAAGAAATCAAGCAACAGCTGTTCGGGCCCTGTCCAGCAAAAAAACAGGTCATCAATATACCTGCAGAAGCCCCTGCTGTAAGTTTTAAAAAGATCATTCTCAAGCATAAATTTGGCCTCAAACTCTGCCATGTACACATTCGCCAAACTTGGCGCATACGGGGCCCCCATAGGAACTCCCTGTACCTGTAGAAAAAAATCCTGACCACATCTGAAATAGTTAGATTTCAAACAGAACTCCAAAAGGGTTATTGCAAACAACATTTGGTCTGTATTACCACCATCTCTCTCAAAAACATTTCTCACTGCTGCCACCCCCTCGTCATGAGAGAGATGGTGGTAATACAGACCAAATGTTGTTTGCAATAACCCTTTTGGAGTTCTGTTTGAAATCTAACTATTTCAGATGTGGTCAGGATTTTTTTCTACAGGTACAGGGAGTTCCTATGGGGGCCCCGTATGCGCCAAGTTTGGCGAATGTGTACATGGCAGAGTTTGAGGCCAAATTTATGCTTGAGAATGATCTTTTTAAAACTTACAGCAGGGGCTTCTGCAGGTATATTGATGACCTGTTTTTTTGCTGGACAGGGCCCGAACAGCTGTTGCTTGATTTCTTTCATGGTCTCAACCTCTGCCATAATACACTTAAGTTCACCCTGGAATACGACACTACAAAATTGCATTTCCTCGATGTAGATATTGAGATCAAGGGGAGTAACTTTGAAACAGATTTGTTTCGCAAAAGTACAGATAGAAACAACTCACTACTGGCTAGTAGTTGTCACCCACCATCTCTGATCAGGGGACTTCCAAAAAGTCAACTGATTAGAGCCCGTAGAATCACATCTAGTGATGAGAAATATGTGGTACAATCTAGGAGGATGGTGGGTGAGTATGTAGAAAGGGGTTACCAACGTAAGGAAGTGGAAAGAATAGCAGCTGATGTAGCTAGCATGGATAGAAAGGAGTTGAGAAAGAGGAAAGAGAGAAAAGATGATTACCAGGAGGGGGTACAATTCATATTAACGTATGATAATCATGCAACAGACATTAGACGATGTCTGTTGGGTGCCTGGGCAGTGGTGGAAACTGACCCATTGCTCTCTAGGGTATTTCGTGCCCCCCCTAAAATGGTTTTCAGGAAAGGGAAAAGTGTCAGGGACCAGCTAGTGAGGGCTGACCTAAAGGATTTGAGGAACGCTGATGCTGCGTTTGTCCCTCGCCGCAGGGGCACTTTCCCATGTATGAACTGCCAGAACTGTTCCTCAATTATGCGTGGTGATTATGTCACGCATACCACTAAGGGAACAAGAATTAACATTAAAGGAAATTTTTCGTGTACAACGTTAAATATTGTTTACTTGCTGAAGTGCCCCTGCGGCATGGGCTACGTGGGCCAGACTACGAGGGATGCTAGGAGGAGGATAAATGAGCATAGGAGTAGCATTAGGAATTACAAAAAGGAGGATAATGAGAAATCTAAGGATAAATTTGAATCCCCTGTGGGTCGTCATTTTTTCGAATGTGGACATGCAGTAGGCGACCTAAGATGGTGTGTGCTGGAAAAGGTGTTCTCGCAGGAGGGTGTGGACCCCCAAGCCTCCTTGCTGCGCAGGGAGAGTAGGTGGATTGATGACCTTGGCACTTTGGCGCCAAATGGCATGAACGAGGCATATAACCTAAAATGTTTCCTGTGATAATAATAATACAATGTGGCTTGTCTCTTTAAGTGTTGTGCCCGCCCCTTAGTGGGGTGTGTTTTAATTGTCTATATATGTGATTGTTGCACAAATACTTGGTAAGCACTTGATAAAGACCATCCGGTCGAAACGTTGTGCTCCAGCACTGTGGTTCTGCAAATAAATATTGGCCAATTGGCCTAAAATCCAGGTCGAGACCCGGTCTTTCTTCATTTAGCGTATCTAATTACCCTTCATCACAAATTATAATCTGATCCCCCCCGTGTCACATGGCTGCCTATGGCAAAGGTGGCAGATAAGGCCATTTAAAAGCACAGGAGGTAAACAATATGTGTTTCCATGTATCAGGAAGATGCACATTTATTTTAAGATTTGTATCAAGCGTAACAAACATATTTTATGCTGTTACATAGCTTTTAGAGCAGAGAGGATGTTCTGAGTTCAGGTCAGCTTTACATGTCTGTGTAGTTTAGTGATCTGGCATGCTGGATCACTAGGAGACACCGTGGGACACCTGTACATAAAGCTAGAGTCTCAGATGAGACATAGCAGAACAAGGTTTTCTAGCGTGTGTACAGGCCTTTGGATGGTTGTTCTGTGCCCATCTGCTTAAAGGGAACCTGAACTAAGTAAAATTATTTAAAATAAACACATGATGTACCTGACAATATTTTGTCAGAACTGAAATACACCAGTTGCTGTCAGTTATATATCAGCTGCTGTCAGTTACAACAGAATGTGCAAGGTAACGTCCATGTTTCCCTATGGCTCAAGTGGGTGATATTACTGTTTAACAGCGTGCTTATCTGGAAGCCGTTATGGGGTAATGGCCACTTTAAAGAGAGACTGAAGCAAGAATAAATCTCGCTTCAGAGCTCATAGTTAGCAGGGGCATGTGTGCCCCTGCTAAAACGCCGCTATCGCGCGGCTAAACGGGGGTCCCTTACCCCCCAAATCCCCTCAAGAAGTCCGGAGGATCACTTCCTAAATGAGGCAGGGCTAACCGCCGCAGCCATGCCCCACGTGCGTCTGTTAGCGCGTATCTCCGCCTCTCCCCCGCCCCTCTCAGTCTTCCTTCACTGAGAGGGGCAGGGGAGAGGCGGCGATGCGCCGCTGATAGACGCGACTAGAGGCAGGGCTGCAGCCATTAGCCCTGCCTCTATGAGCAGCAAAATCTACGACCAATTTGGTCGTTGATTTTGCAGGGGGGGTGGTTTGGGGGTGAAGGGTCCCCCGTTTAGCCGTGGGATAGCGGCGTTTTAGCAGGGGCACTATGAGCTCTGAAGCGGGAATTATTCTCGCTTCAGTGTCTCTTTAAATACGGAAGGTGGTGAATTCTATTGATCAGAGTGGACAAACAGGATGCAGGAGAGGAGAAAGATCAATGAGGGGACTGCATAGGAGGTAAGTACGACGTGTGTATGTATGTATATTTTGACTTTTAATTTTCAGTTCAGGTTCTCTTAAAGGAAATCAAGCACGATTTGTTTCCCTACAGTTTCTCCTGGTTTCTAACAACTATGGGAGCTGCCATGTTCCACCCACTCCTTATAGATGTACTCATTTATCCAGGCGACTGTGAGAAGACAGCATCTGTGACTTCTCTGAACTCCTTGAAGCACAGTGACCTATCTGCCCACCAAAGCTTTTTTTTGCCGTCTGCTAATATGTGCAATAAAATATTACAATTACATCGGCCCATATCTGCCTGAAATTTGTGTGGTTGGGCAGACCTCAGAAGTAGTGTGATTAAATCCTCTGCTAAACTTTTAAATGAAAAAAAGAAGAGGTTAAATTGAAGGATTTTTTAAAATAATGAGCCACATTGTCAGCATGCCTTTTTAATGTGCTATTGAGATGTCCTGGGTGCTAAAAATGGTGCTCATTTCACTTTAAGATGCTGGCTCTACACCACAAAGGAATTTTTATCCTCTGTAAAATCAGGGGCTTGATCTGGAGCGCTTTGGCCTATAGACTAGTTTCCCAGAAACTTGTCAGCAGCAAAAGGATTTTACGTGGCGTGGCTGCCTGGCAAACACCTACAATATTTCAAAGTAAAAGAAACCCCAGAATTATTTATAAATCAATAATAATAATAATAATAATAATAATAATAATAATAATAATAATAACAACGGAGGCTGTGTTTAGATTTGAAACTCCAGCCATCATAATCAGGGCTGTCCACAGGGTAGCAGAAAGAACAAAGATTGAGCACCGGCTCTTGCTATTCGGATTTTATTGCGAGCACATAGGCATTACAGGTAAACCAGATAGGTGAGGGTGAAGGTACCGGCCTAACAGCCGTTTCGCGGCGACTGCCGCTTTCTCAAAGGCACAAAAGGTATCAAGTATCACAGGATAGAGTACACAATATATACGACATATTACTCAACACGCCCCTCCGTTTCTGCATCATTGATTGTGAACACGCCGCCCGTTACGGCGATTGCGTACGCTTCCGGGTAATTACCGCCCACTTCCGGGGTCATGTGACTTACTAGCCAATCGGCGCTCAGGAACGACGGACCTATTCGAGCTTAGGACAGGCGGCCAATCCGGCTCTTCGCATGGTAGACGTCACGACGAGCGTCCATTGCTTCCTTAGCAACACTAATCTTGATGCAGAAAATTCGATAGGGGCGGGTTCCTGTAAACATAATCAGGGCTGTGGAGTCGGAGCAATTTTGGGTACCATAAGTCTGAGTCGGGGAAAAATGCATGTCTGGATCTTCTGATACGAGTCCCGGTAAATCAGCCAGTCAGCGCAGTCCGGCTGCGTGTCGCTCTCACAGCCAGGAACATTCTGCACCTGCGCAATAGTGCTGTGCTGGTGTAGTAAGCTCCCGGCGGCGGAGTGAGTGCATGCGCACTACGCCACACAGGCTCAAGTACCTGGACTCATAGCAGAAGATCCAGGTGGCGGAGAAGGACAGCGAGGGACTGATTAGCCTGAAGGGGGCTGGAGGAAGCCCCAGGTATGTATAAAACTTTAATTTCATCTGTCTCAGGTTTACTTTGTTACACAGTAGTACTATACTCTACATATGCACTCCCCACAGAGCTGCAGGTTATCCACTGAGAATGTTGTGCACATTGAACACAGAGGTGTTGTCTATCACCCATAAACATGGTTCAGATTGTACATGAACAATAAGTAATAGAGGAAGAATCACCTCATTCTCCTGCAGAGTACCTGCACATCACTCTTACATGGACCCACAGTTACATTGCCTAGGGCCTAATAGATGTTCTTTGTTCATGTGTGTACCTTCTACAAGTACTCTTACCAAGGACTAGTTTTAGTCTATGACTAAAGGGAATAAATATGGCAGTCTACATATCCTTCTTACTTCAATTGCCTTTAAAAATTCCTAAGCGTTGGCAGTTAAGGGATGCATTTCATGTTACATACTTTCAATCAACAAGATTGTAATATGCAAATTAGAGGAGTCTAATTCGGAATAATCCTAAACGAAGGAGTCAGTCGGTGGATTTTTGTACCGACTCCACAGCCCTGATCATAATACACTCAGGAAGCATCCAAAATACAGGACAGTAGACAGCTGCTCTTTCTTTTGTAGCACAAAAAAAGGTTCCCTCTAAGTTTGAACAGCAGCTGTAGACAAATGTCCCAAACCCTACTACATCCATTTCTTCAGAAACATCAAACAAGATCAAGTGGGCCTCGCTTCTGGCTCAGACAAAAGGTAAAACAGAGCGTTTCCTGGCGACGCTACACAAATCGCTGCCTCGGCTTTCTCCACACATTTGTGCCAAGTGGTTCTACAATGAAATCTGGCTGCGTGGAAACACCTATTCACTGGCACGAAGAAGCCAGGGCAATGCAAGCCTAAGAGACCAAACAATCGTGCATTCCACAGGCAGACAATCAGCCAGCAATGCGCTCACCTCTGACAGTGCAAGCTTAAACTTGTCCTACATCATACGAGGGAATGTTGGATGCTGTCCAGTGTTTGCAGAGGCTTCTCCGGAACAGTACACAGGAACAAAACAGAGTACGGAGATTGTCTGCTGCACAACATGCAGAGAAATACCCCGCAAAGGGGCACTCCAGACAAACACAGGCACAGTACAGTTTGTGTTTGCCTGGAGTGCCCCTTTGTAGGGTAGCTCTCTGTATGATGTGCGGCACAGTACGTGTCTGCTGCACAACATACAGAGAGCTACCCTACAAAGGGGCACTCCAGGCAAATGCAGGCACAGTACTTGTCTGCTGCACAACATACAGAAAGCTACTCCACAAAGGGGTACTCCAGGCAAACACAGGCACAGTACAGTGAAACTCAAAAAAGGACAAAAAAAAAATCAATGCAAGTTAGCTGTCAAGGTTAAACGACAGTAGTTGCATCTTCCTTTTGTGCAAAACAGAACATCCCTAATGCATCACAGTAGTAATGGGAGTAGCCACCAACTATTTTGAAGTGATTTCACTTTGCACAAAATTAAGGTCTATTTCACACTGAAAAAAAAGCAAATTTTTGGCTATTTTCCGCAATCACTTTTAACATGCTACATGCAGCACTTTTGCGGTAACTGCAGTGTGAGTGCTCTTATAGAGAGACTCTGCACTGGTGATTTGCTGATCACCAGGGATAAGCCTGAGGCCTCTTGCACACTACATGCGATTCAGATTTTTAATCGATTTTCACATGTGATTCAGATTTCCGAACTTCAAAATAAGTTTCCCAGGGCGTGATTATATTGTACCTGGTGCAGTAAGTAGTTAAAGAGAGCCTGAGGTGGGCTCATAAAATTTTAAAAAATCCATAGGCTACCTGATCCAGGGGGCTGGGCGGATCAGCTAGCTGCAAAAACTGACGCTCCCCACTGCTCAGTGTTGCCAACTCATCCCTTTAATTACTGACACATATGAATTATACAGGTTTTGTGGCTAGGTAGATGCAGTTAAGGCACTGATTATGTGCAAATAGCCCCAGAACCTGTATAACTTAGATGTGTCAGTAATTAAAGGGATGAGTTGGTAACACTGCCACTGCTCCTGTGGGCCGCACTGGCCCCCTTTCACTTTCATGACCTCTGGGTCACAATGCTGCAAGGAGAGACTGTGCGTCTCTCACAGCGTGCAGGGAGGCGGGGGAGTGGGCAGGGAGCGAGAGCTGCCCAATGGCAGCTCTGGGAACCCTGTAGGTACGCCCCTGACGGGCATTTTGAACAGGGAATCCCTCTCCCCTGAACCACATCGGGTTTTTCTTTAAAAGGAAATAAATATGGCAGCCTCCATCTCCCTCTCATTTCAGCTGTCCTTTAAGGCTCTCACAAGTACCAAGTGGTAAGAAGTAATAAGCACAAGTGTCAAGTTTGCCATATGTTATGGAATCTGTCAGATTCACATAAACGTGTGTAGACAATTGAGCACGCAGTCGAATCCGTGAGTGATCAGGCAAGGTCACTGTAGACAAGGTAGACAGACAGTAATATGAAAGGTCGTGGATGTATCCTGAGGAAATGGGTGGAAGGGAAGGTTGCCACATAGGAAGGGAGGGGTGACTAGGAAATAAGGAAGAGGTCAGACGGGATACGTACATTTTGGAAGAAAAATAAAGCAAGGCAGAAGAAGCCCATCGCGAGTCAGCAATTCTCAATGCAACAGAGGCGTTCTTGAATCCCCGTCACCTCAGAAGGAAGCAATAGAAAGACTCGCTATAACAATTCACCACCATATGCTCGGCTAAAGGACCATTCCCAAAATATTAACGTCAAGTTCACAGAAAGGAAAGAAAATCTTACACTGCACACACAAATCAGTCTATATTACAGTGTATACTCAAAGGGTAACCTATTCAAGTTTGAAGAGAAGTCACCATTTTTTTTTCTTTGCTACGTACCTGGGAGTTTTGAATCAGGAGGATACCATTTATTGGCTAAGGCCTCTTTCACAGTGGGCTGTTGCATTTTATGTGACGTTAAAGTCGCACAACGTGCCCCTAACGCAGCGCATGTAGGTTATGAAATTGGACGTTATTTTGCACTACGTTGTGTCTCTTGGTGCGCTGTTTTCGTCGCATACTGATGGAACAAAAACGGCGCATGCGTTACATTTTAAAAAAAAAAACATTACTGAGCATGTGCAACACACAACGCAGCAAATTTATTGCTAAACGCACAGCATGCAGCACTTCTTATATATTGCTACACGTTACACACAACGTAACATGTACACTGTGAATGTTGCACAGACTTAGTATTGCTGTGCGTTAGTCCGCGTTAAAGCGGTATTGTCACCATAAAAATCAAATTTCAACAGCAACTGGTCTGAGTGTACTAAGTGATAAAGATGCTAATCCTGCATTCAAAACTTTTTTCTGCTTTTATGGCTTGGAGTTATTACATACTATAGGAGCACTGGCCCTAGTTCCAAACAGTGCCAAAAAGTTGAATGCTGGGAGTTCTTTTGAATGCTGGGAGTTCTTTTGAATGCTGGGAGTTCTTTTGAATGCTGGGAGTTCTTTTGAATGCTGGGAGTTCTTTTTATCTATAATATATTCCTCCTCTTCCATTTATTTCCCTGCCTAGCTGATCACTTGTGTTTACAAGCAAGGCTGAGGTGACTCGGTGAATGGATGTGTAAATAAAAAAAAAAAAAAAAAAAAAAAAAAAAAAAAGACTCTGGGAGGAGGGCAGCTAATGAATACACAATGAGCAAGAGAAGGGAGGGGGAAAACAAGAGTGAGGGAGGATATGATGTCAGCATTAGCTTGGCAAGATGGCCACTGCCTAGACTAGGATTTTCTGCTTTTCCTTTTGTAAAATTCACAGTAATCATTATGCGGATAGCACAATACATCTGTTATGGAAGTAGAGGTAGTATTTATCTACTTATATATGTGGTTTTTATTTCTAGGTTAGCATGGGTGTTGCTTGTTCTTTAAAACATTTTCTAACATGCGACTTTACCATCGCACTGTGAAAGAGGCCTAACTTAGAGATGAAAAAACAGTGAGCTTTCGGCTTATTAAAAGCCTTCTTCTGACTGGTTCCCGACCAAAACTGAAAAACACAGCTTATATACACTGACATACAGAGGAGAAACATTATTTAGCAAACATAAATGTAATTAGATGCCTTAACTGTTACTCAGGAGGCTTTCCCAGGTTTAAACGATTATAAACTGTAAAATAATTTATCAGCTCTATATAGGGGGCCTGTAATGCCGTTTAAAGTTGACTTGAACTGAGAGGAATATGGAAGCGGCCATATTTATTTCATTTTAACCACTTTACCACCAGCGGTACGGATATCTCCGTCCCCTCTTCCACCCTGTCAACACCAGGGACGGAGATATCCGCACCCCCCGCTGCGCTTGTGCACACCGCCGCCCGCAGATCAATGAACGGGGAAAACAGTTCCCGTTCGTTGATCTAAACCCCCCCGCAATGATCGGCAGCTTCTATGAGAAGCAGCGCGATCATTGTGAAAAAAAAAAGTTTCCCAGCCTCATAAGACTTCCTGCAAGCGTACTTCCTACGCTTGTAGGTCGCATAAACAAAAAGTTACTGTGGCCATCTTGTGGCCAAACAGTAAAACAACACCCTAAAGCATTTTTCATATACAAATACATTAGTTTTACACTAAAAATTAACACATTACCTCCCACACTCCTCAATTTATTTTTTTTGTAATAAAAGAAAAAAATTACAATAAAAAAAATACATAGTTACCTTAGGGACTGAACTTTTTAAATATTTACGTCAAGAGGGTATAACACGGTTACTTTATAAACTATGGGCTTGTAATTAGGGATGGATGCAAAACTGACAAAAATGCACCTTTATTTCCAAATAAAATATTGGCGCCAAACATTGTGATAGGGACATAATTTAAACGGTTTTATAACCGAGACAAATGGGCAAATACATTTCATGGGTTTTCATGACAGTAGCATGCATTATTTAAAAACTATAATGACCAAAAACTGAAAAATAATGAATTTCCCACATTTTTCCCTATTTTCCCATTACAACATATTTAGAATAAAATAATTCTTGGCATAATGTCCCACCTAAAGAAAGCCTAATTGGTGGCGAAAAGAACAAGATATAGTTCATTTCATTGTGATAAGTAATAAAAGTTATAGACGAATGAATGGAAGGAGCGCTGAAAGGTGAAAATTGCTCTGGTGCTCAAGGGATAAAACCCCTCAGTTGTGAAGTGGTTTAACAATACTGGTTGCCTGGATGTCTTAATAATCCTCTGCCGTCCTCTGTAGTTGTGCCGTAGTACGCATGCATAAAGTGCACCGACCCTCCCAACGCGGAAGTAAGTTCGGGAAATCGTTACACAGTAACGGAAGGTTAGGAAGGAGGAAGCAGTGGGCATGAGTAGAAGCTCCTATACATGAATGCTAATTGTAACATGTGCTAAGATATCCTTTAACTAGCCAACCCCGCCATTGCCACACAACACCAACCCTATGGTCACTCCACTGGCACCGATAAAATGAAGGATACTGTTTGAAGAGAACCTGAAGCGGCATCGAAAAAGGGAACAAAAAGACTGAACTACCTGCTCCCCGACGCCTCCCAGATGATTCTGCGGTGCTCCACGCCACGCTCTGTGGCCCCTACACTGATCACTGGCAGAAGAAATCCAAGATAGCTGCGACCCGGAAGTACTTCCTGGGTCACGGCTTAGCTGCTGATTGCAGGAAGCCGGCGGGGGAGCAAGCTGACAAGGGCGGGGGCGCAAGTGATTGACAGCTGGAAGGGAAAAGGAGGCTAGCGACAATCAGATTGTCATTAGCTTTGAGGGGGGACAGCAGAGCCGGGGGGGGGGGGGGGGACTGACAGGTGCACCAGAAGGACACAGAGGCATGTCTGGTAGCTTATTCTAATCAGTACAACGTGCAAGGTGTTCAGGTTGCAGTATCTTCTCAGCACATGGCCTGATATAAAATGGAACGTGTGTGCATATACTAAACGGAACATGGCTAGAATCAACAGGTGCTAAAGATAACCTTCAAACAGTACGACAGACTAATTCTGTGACAGCCAGATTATCTTGACCAGCCCTGCTGAATGCTGCCCAGGAGTCAGGACCCACCACAGAAATGAACACTACTGCACTACTTTTGAACTTGAAGACCTTGACCAGCACTGCCAGATATCAGCAATCGGGATGCTCAGGAGCGTCAGCCGTCACCGGCGATCGGGGGACGGGGGGGGGGGGGGGGGAACGGAGATGGGGATTGGTTAGGTGCCGGGGGACTTGGGCATTATAGTTAGCTAGCCTAGTGCTAGCTAACATTAAAAAACCCATTTAATAAAAAAAATACCTCCCGCAGACGCAGCCACCGCATCTGTGTACCGTCAGGGAGGTTAAAGACAAGCTGTCAGCCATACTATCTCAGAAAAAAACACACATAAGTAAAAAAAAAATACTTGCTCTACTTGCATATGTATTGAACTCACCACTTATTGATTTTAGTGATTTTTCTACAGTAAAATTACAGAAAACCCTTCTTAGCATTTCTCATTTTAAGTGTGGCTATTTTGAATCCAATCCTGATGTCATTTCCTCCCTTACTCTCCTCTGCCTGATTTGCCCGCCCTTCACTATAAAAAGTGCATTGTCTCAGCATAAGAAATATTGGCCAATCAGAGGAAGGTGTGTGAGGGGAAAACAGGAGGGAAAAAGGCTTTAGCCAATCAGGCTGCATTAGTTAAGTCTGAGGGGAAGAAGGGGAGAAAAAAAAAAGGACAACCCAGCATGCCCTGCAACTTCCTTTTTGTGTACCAAATAAGAGTCAGGAAAACCGGGGAATGATCATTTATCACCATGAAAAGTAATAGCGATTTTAACTTTTGGATTGCCTGGTTAGCATTCTTATTACTTATTTACCAGACAAAAATAAAGAACTGATTTTTGATTTTATGCCCAACAGTTACACTGCATTAAAGGGATGTTAGGAAGCTGGCCTTCTTCACATTTGTTAGCTGATCACATGCAGACACTCCCATTTACCACTTCCTCTAAAGTGCCCTCAATGAAATCATTTATCTCAAAATCTCTAACATGCAAGATTAAGCACTTCTGATGAATTTTGCTAAAATTCTAGCAGTGAATATATTTTTCCAATTAAGAATACTTCTCTTCTTTCCACCAGGACAGAGAAGCAAAACTTCTAGGACATGCAGGTGTTGGTTGGCTCACACTGTCTGCTGCCCTGCATCTCAACTCACTGGACAAACCGGTCAAGGACTGCAATGACTTTCTATGGCCCCATTCACATGTATCCATTTTTGTCCCTGGCAGACAGTGTAGACAACACCAACCACTGTAATTTCCCCCAACAGCGGGATTCATCATATGACTGGCATGCAACAGCTTTAGAGTGGCACTAGACCTGCCAATGGATCCTGGAGTCAGTATGGAGTATCCCTATACTATGCATACTGTACAGCACTGGCATAGTGTGAACATAGCCTTTAATAGGAATGTAGTGCAAACAATGAATAAAATTGCTCTTTTTTGACACTATTCTTTTATAAATTATTTTGTCAGTGTTTGCCCATTGTACGATCTTTCCTCTCTGATTTACATTCTGAAACGTGTTACAGGTGGCGGCATCTTTAATCCTGTCAGGTGCAGCTCTGCGGAATGTTTTACTAGCTAATCAGCCTAGGCTACGCATCAAAGGGAGGGCACGGTTACATACCAATATAAAGCAATATATAGCTGTAAGAAGCATTTCTGATGCTGAAACCACGAAAATTACTGTAAAAGTGGATATCCTGAATAGTTTACTTCATTCTACTATATGTCACTACAGCGCCTGAAGAAGAGGAATATGGAGGCTGCCATCTTTATTTACAGTTAACAATACCAGTGGCCCGGAAGGCCTGCTGATTTTTACGGCATCAGTAGTAACAGATGCACACACCTGACAACAGCTAATGTAGCCAAACATCTGATCTGCATGCTGGTTTAGGGTCTATGGCTGAACTATATATATCAGGGGATCAGGAGGATAGCGAGGCAATGGTTTGCATTGCATTGTTTCAAACTAAATAAATATGGCAGCTTTCATATTCCTCTAACTTCAAGTGTCCTTTAAAAGGATAAATTCAGGCTAAATTAAGAAAATAAGCGCTAGTTAACTGGGACTTCCTCCAGCCCCAAGCTTCCAGCATGTCCCTTGCCGCAGCTCTGTCCCGGTCCCCGACGAGGATGTCAGGATGACGTCCGCTCTGGTCCACGTGGCGGTGATTGAAAGGGCCGCTCACACAGGCCAGGACGGCCTGGAGGTCGGCCCAACGTCATCGCCGGGGACCGGGACTGAGCTGCGGCGAACAGCTGCATGCAGAGCTGCGGCGAGGGACAACATTTTTTTTTAAGACAAAGTATGAAGTGTTTGCAGGTTACCTTTACTTTACAGGTTTTTAAAAGCAGGTTCTCTTTAAGACAAGGCTGTCCACAGAGGAATTCTGTGTAACTAGATTCTTTACCAACAAACAATTGTGCTTACAGTAAATACGTATAAACATCCTTACTGTGAAAAACATTACATGTTATTCTGCTCTCCACCACAATCCTCGCATCCTCTCATGTTACAAAGTCTATTTTCTGATAGGAAATTCCATAAAGATTAATCCAGGGAATGAACATTTGCTGTGTTCTGAGCAGAACAGTCTCCAACCAACACTTCCAGGTAAAAGGAAGGTCGGGCTTTTCTGTGAAAAACAAGCAAGCATCCTGCAGCAGTGGGAATGATCAGTAAAGAGGCAATATTTGTGGACTGCAATAGTAACACAGCAGCAATCAGTTCTGCACAGGCTGGAAGGAGTCTTAGAAATTACATTTCCAGCAGTTGGGATTCTAGCTAAAATTATCTGGACTTCCTGGAATTTATCTACTGTATTAAAGTATCAGATCTCAGTGCAATAGTGAGAGAAGCAACCATCCTATCTGTAGGAGTGTTTTCTCTCCCAAGCAACTGACTGGCTGTAGCATGTCAGATCTCTGTAAACTCAAATAACTTATAACAGACACAGCAGATAAGAGGCAGAGAAAAGTGCAAGAGCTAGCAGTGCACCTCTCTGTCCCTGATCAGTGTAGATGAAGCCAAGCTAAGAATTTGCTTTAGAGCCGGACAGCTGCTCGAGCGTCCGTTCTCCGTGGTTACCACCGCCTCACGTATTGAGAGGAATAGGAGTGTTCATCGCATGTCGTTTACCGTTAGTAAAGTGCCGCAGTCTATGGAGATTTCCTGAACGCTAAACACAGTTTTTGGAGTCAGTGGCATTCGCGGTTGTGCTATTCCCCTATGGCTTGAAAACGCGACAACGACAGCAAACCATTTCAAACACTTCTATGCACTATAGCCGAAAAGCATTTAACCTACTTGGAGGTATGGACAAGCCTGGCTCATGCAATCACCCCAAAATCCAGGCAACCATGTGCTGAGATTCAGTGGTGAATCGCAGCGCATGTATGGAAACAGCAGACAGTGCAGTCTATAGAACCTCTCTTTCATAAGCTCGTCTGAAAGTGCGCTATATGGAAACAAGCCCTAATATTTGCATTTGTATGCTCTGGATATGTAAAAATTCACACATGATCACAATTTTTAATGCGAAAAACCACACGTTTTCTACCAAAGAGCTGAAGAGTGGGGAAATAGTGGCCTGGCAGATAGAGAAAATTAAATTAAATGTTATCGACCACCTCAGCCGATAATCAGGCATGTGTGCAGTGATCCCCCATGTCCCGGGTGTATGGACCTTTAGGATGCAATTGTGACGGGATTAGTGTGCATTCAGATGTGTTGCACAGCACAATTGCCTTTTTTATTTCTGAAGGAGATGGAAAAACAAATTTTACATTGCTGGATCGCAAGAAAATGGCAAATTAACATGATTTGCAATGTTCTTTTCCTATACTTCTTGCAGGAGCACAAATGTATTCAATAATTCTACATGCAGATGAATTGCGATTGTGAACAACCCCTCGCAATCCCATTGCAATATAGTGAACATCTCTGCATGATTTCCACTATAAATCTATGTCCAAGCATTTTACTTTTAGCAAGCGATCAAAAAATGGATTGCCAAACAAACAAAATCGGGTGGGTGCAATGTGAAATGGCCCTTAAAGAGACTTTGAAGCCGCCTTAAAATAATGTTTTTATTTTAAAGAGACTCTGTAACAACAAAAACCTCCCCTGGGGGATACTCACCTCGGGTGGGGGAAGCCTCCGGATCCTAATGAGGCTTCCCACGCTGTCCTCTGTCCCACGGGGGTCTCGCTGCAGCCCTCTGAACAGCCGGCGACAGAGCCGACTGTAGCTTCAATATTTACCGTTGCCGGCTCCAGCGGGGGCGCTGTGGCGACTTTCGGCACGGAAATAGACGGAAATACCCGATCTCCGTCGGGTCTGCTCTACTGCGCAGGCGCCGGAAACGTGCGCCTGCGCAGTAGAGCAGACCCGACGGCGATCGGGTATTTCCGCCTACTTCGGCACCGACAGCCATCAGAGCGCCTGCGCAGGAGCCAGGAAGGTAAATATTGCGTCACGGCTGTACGGAGGGCTACAGCGAGACCCCCGAGGGACGCAGGACGGCGTGGGAAGCCTCATTAGGATCCTGAGGCTTCCCCCACCCAAGGTGAGTACCCCCCAGTGGCCGTTTTGTCGTTACAGTTCCTCTTTAAAAATCTCTTAAGCATGTTTGCCCTACCTATAACACCGCATCCCCGCGGCTGAAATCTAACTAAATCCCCCCAAACTCCACGGGGCACACTGCGGAAAGTGCTTCAGTGAGAGGCAGAGCTTTCAGCTGCAGCTCTGCCTCTACACGTATCTATCAGCGCATCTCAGTCTCTCCCCGCCCCTCTCAGTGAAGGAAGACTGAGGGGGAGAGGCGGCGATCTGCGCTGATAGACGCGCTGAGAGGCAGAGCTGCTGTTGAAAGCTCTGCCTCTCACGGAAGTGCAGAGTTTGGGAGGATTTAGTTAGATTTCAGCCCCAAGGATGCAGCGTTTTAGTTACGGCAAACATGCTTAAAAGATTTTTAAAATAAAAACATTATTTTAAAGAGGCTTCAGAGTCTCTTTAAATAGAGATTGAAGCAATTTAAAATACCTGTTTTTATTCAGTAGCCAGCTTCAGCATTACAATCCAAACTGATTGGCCACAGGGACGCGGCAGCACGTGGTCTTTATCTTTTACTTTCCAGGTCGTGGATTTTTCTGCCCCCGGGAGGCAGAGCTTTGCATTATAGCTCTGCCTCCAGACAATCTCCGCCCTCTCAGTGAAAGAAGACAGAGGGGCGGGGAGAGGTGGAGATTGACTGAAGCAGAGGCACAGCTACTACACAAAGCTGTGCCTCTACCCGGAATAATGGCAGAATTTTTCCCTCAGGATTTCGGGGGGATTAAGACCTGCGGCGAATCAATTTGGAACATAATGCTGAGGCTGCCTTCTGAATAAAAAAACGGTATTCTAAATCGGTTCAGACTCTTTAAATGTAATAAAGATGCCGACATCTCAGATACATTTCAAAAATGTAAATCGAAAAGGTAATATGTAACAATGAACAAATATTGTCTGTAGAATTTATAAATTAAAAAAAATAATCAAAAATAAGCAATATTAACCAATCTACCTACATTAAAAACCTCCTCTTGAGAGAGGGGCGTGGCTACAGAGCATGGTGGCTGCCTGATCCATCAGCTCTGTACAGGACACTGACAAAGCGGCTCACTGCGACTTCCACAGCACCCATCCACCGCTAAAAATGGCAGAGGATCGTTACAGAGACTCCCCGGAGTGGACCAGAGTGCAACCCAGGAGGAAAACTTATGCTCCAAGGCCAAGAAGACTACTTGATCTTTTTGAAGAAAAAGGGCAAGATGGCGCCCGCCATGAGGACAGAGGACACCATGATGCAGCATCACGGATTCCAGCACATCCAGGAAGGTATGATGCCCTCAGACATGGCGAAATGTCTCCCATCCACTCCACCTTGCCACCCAGAAGCTCCTTCCTCGGTACCCCAGAGTCCCCAGCTTTTAGAAGCAGAAGCCCGCTGAAGCAGGCCGCCGATACGGAAAATAATACGGAAAATAATACGGAAAATATACAGAATCCGGAAAATACACGAAATCCGGAAAATATACGAAATAAGGTAGGCCAAGCTGTAACTACATCATCCCCAGCGTCCAGCTATACAGACCCATTCCTTGACATTCCTGAAACTGACCAGCCACTCACACTAGCAATGATGAAGGGTCTAATGCAAACTTTTAGATCAGCTTGGCAATGTGACATGCAGGCGATGACAGATGCTATGACAGCCATTGCCATAAAAACAGACAGAAGGGTCTTGGGAATAGAGGAAAAGCTGAAGGTGGTGACAGGGGCATACAATGAGCTGGTGGAATCCCATGAGGCACTAGTGGCGGAAGTAAAGGAAATTAAAGAGAAACAGACAGATGCAGAAGACAGGAATAGAAGAAATAATATCAAACTGAGGGGAATCCCAGAAAGTGTTACTACAAACCAGCTCAGAAACTACGTGGGGGATGTCTTAAAAACAACCTTACCTACATCATCTGACATAGACAGAGTTGTGGATAGAGTGCACAGACTACCTAAGCCCGCTCATCTGGGGCCTAATGTACCAAGAGACGTAATAATGAGGGTGCACTACTACCATATAAAAGAGGCTTTCTTAGATACCACCAGAAGAGGCCAAAAACTCCCACAGCCATACCAGGACTTGATCTTGTATTCAGACCTGTCACAGAATACTTTAAAAGCGAGAAGAGCTTTCTCCACAGTTACTACCACTCTCAGAAACAACAAGATAGAGTATTCATGGGGATTTCCCACAAAGCTAAGAGTGACAAGACAAGGATCAAGATACGTCTTCCACTCACCCCAAGAAGGTCTTGACAAAATTGCCACTTGGAATATCCCCGTATCTGCTCCTAAGTACAGATCGTACAACCAAACCATGGATACCACTCCTGCACAGGACAATAAAGATGAAGCTGAAAAATCCTCTGTTGCTGGAGCAACAGACACCTGAACTGTTTAGGGGAACTCAGTGTTGCTTCACAAACTTTCCCCTCCATAGAACTTTTCTCCTTGCTCATTTTGAGTCTCTTCCCTGATACACCTTGAGGAAGAGGAGGACTGTTCCCACCTGTTGCCCACGGCCGTGGGCAATTCCTGACGTCATGACCTGGACAGGTCATCAGTTTTTCTTGTTTGTTTTGTATTGTATGTTTTTTCTTGTGGTTTTTATGTTTTCCTTTTCAGGTTGGACTGTTTTTGATGCTAAAAACCTTTTCTCAAAACTTGAGAAATCTAGAACCACTTTAAATATTTTTACTCATTTTCTCACTTACTGTGACCGTTCACTTTTTTCTATACAAACTATACAAGCTAAGACATTTCTGACTTTACGGCAATACTATATATATGTCTTAATCTCTTTTTTCCCTATCTTCTCAGTGAATATTCATGATTATTTTTCCTTAAGGAGAAAATACCAACACCACATAAGAACTTCAACCAGAACTACGAATACTACGCTATGTAAGTGCAATAATTCTTGTATGTATGTCCAGAACTCTTAAGATCATATCTCTTAATGTGAGAGGCTTGAACTCACACAGAAAGAGATATCTCACTGAAAAGTTGATTAAAGATGAAGGTGCTGAGATAACATGCCTGCAGGAGACACACCTTAATAAGGAAGGGGCCTCTAAGTTTAAACTGTATCAATTTTCTTCCATCTTTCATTCTACTCTACAAAAAAAGAAAAAAGGGGGGGTATGTGTGGCTATTAAAGATTCTGTTGGATTTGAACTACAGGAATCTTTTAGTAGTAGAGATGGCAGGATGGTGACACTAGTAGGTAAAATAAACTCACAGATATATATACAATAGTTAACATTTATGTCCCTAACAGTGGCCAAATCAGATTTTTAAATAAAAAATTCAAAAAAATTGACAAAATGACTAAAGGCAATTTAATTATCGTAGGCGATTTCAATCTAGTAGTTGACCCACAAATAGACTGTTCATATTTAAAGAAAACTACACCCTCCACTCTAAGACCAACCCTTATGAATCAGGAGCTATATGACGTCTGGCGATGCATGCATCCAGGAGAGATAGACTACACCCATTATTCCCCGGTATTTAAATCTTATAATAGAATAGATTACCTATTTACAGATAAATTCACACTCCCTTTGATTAAAAAAATAAATATTAATACTAGGTCATGGTCAGATCACTCCCCAATAGTTTTTGAATTACAAATAATAGGGTCCCCACCGCCTTCTTATATTTGGAAAATGAACAAAAATATATTATATTCAGAAAGAACAGCCCCATTAATAACTCAAAGAATAGAGGAATATTTTAAGCTAAATAATAACAATGAAACATCTAAGGCTAATATGTGGAACGCGCATAAAGCCTTCATAAGAGGGGTGTTCATACAACAGGGTTCCATAGAGAAAAAGAAACGGAAGGAAAAGTATGAAAATATTCTGAAGGATATTAAAACTATGGAAAAAGCGATATACGATAAAAAAGAAATATCCCTAATACCCAAAGTAGAGGAAAAAAGGAAAGAACTCAGTGACATGCTATACTGCCAGTATGATAAATGGCAGTGTATCATGAAGGAAAACTGGTACTCAGACAGAGATAAGGCAGGCAAGTTAATGGCTAGAAAAATTAAAGGAAGAAGGATAGCACATAGAATTTTAAGGATAAAACACCCAAAGAATAATGTAATGGTACACCACCCAAAAGAAATTGTAGACACCTTAGCAACTTACTACGAATCCCTGTATAACCTAAAAACAGACTCAGGAACACACCAACCTACCCAAACAGAAATTGAGAATTATTTAAGTAGTGTAGACCTTCCCTCATTGGACGAATTTGAGAAAAAACAAATTAATATCCCTTTCCATATCAATGAGGTTGAAAGGGCAATAAAATCCCTCAAAAGAAACAAGTCCCCAGGCATAGATGGATTTTTAGGAGAATATTATATAAAACACATACATTTATTAAAAGCCCCCTTAGCAGAACTGTATAATGAGGTTGCTAAATCAGGTAGTTTCCCCAGAGAGTCACTAGAAGCCATAATCTCACTAATCCCCAAAGAAGACAAAGACCTTAGTGACCCAAGTAGTTACAGGCCCATTTCTCTTTTAAATGTAGATTTAAAAATATACGCCAAAATGATAGCTAATAGGATAGATCCCTTAATCCCAAAATTAATACATCTAGATCAGGTAGGCTTTGTTAGAAACAGAATGACTAGTGATGCCACCAGAAAACTTTTAGCAGTATTACATGAGCTGGAAAGTAGCAAAAGGCCTTCTCTGTTAGTCTCTTTAGACGCAGAGAAGGCCTTTGATAGAGTTAATTGGTCCTACTTATCAAAGGTACTGCACAAATTCGGTTGTGAAGGCTTTTTACATAAAGCCATAATGGCTCTATATACTATACCATCAGCCAGGGTACTTTCTTCAGGTTCCCTCTCTGACCCATTCAATATAACGAACGGTACTCGACAGGGATGTCCTCTCTCACCATCAATTTTCATCTTGACATTGGAGCCATTAGCTCAAAAAATTAGGAACAACAAGTTCATACAAGGAGTCAAATTTGGAGATCAGGAAACAAAAATAGGTCTATACGCAGACGATATAATATTATATTTACAAGACCCTAAAACATCACTTACTTATCTAGACTCAGAATTGAGCCTTTTCTCAAAAATTTCCTATTACAAATTAAATAAAAACAAAACTGTGATTCTCCCCTGTAATATGGACCCCAACACAATATTATCCCTTAAAAAAACAACCCAATATACGTGGAACGATAAATCCTTTAAATATTTAGGTATATACATTACCCCCACTATATCACAAATTTATAAAACAAACTATGAACCATGGATATACGGCCTTAAGACCCAATTAGATTTACTATCAAAACTAGAGTTCTCATGGTTGGGAAGAGTGGCAGCGATAAAGATGATGATCCTCCCCAAGCTCCTATACCTATTTAGAAACCTCCCTATTAAAGTCCCTCAAAAGTTTTTTACCCCAATTCAAAAACTAATTAATAAATTCGTTTTATGTAACAAGTCACCTAGATTCTCATAGGATATACTTACACTACATTCTACAGATTTGGGTCTTGGAGTACCTGATATAGTTTTATATTTTTGAGCTACTATCCTGGAACAATCCAGGGAAATATGGGTCGAATCCAACAAACAATGGATAGCATTGGAACAAACGAATAATCCCAATAGTTCTTACAAAGGTTTGCTAGAAACCAAACTGTTATGGAAATCCACATCAAAAATTGCCAACCCAATAACAGCTAACACAATTAAGGTATGGAAAGATTTCATCAAACGCTGCTCCAAACACCCTTTATCCACCAAACAACTTTCTATTCCATTTCATAATATCCATAACGTGATCAAAAAAATTACTATTGATAACTGGATAGACAAAGGAATTACATCAGTGGATAGGCTACTCCAAGACTCAAAAATGAAAAGTTTCAGTGACATTATGATAGAATTCGATATACCCCAATCAGATGAACCCAAATATATAAAGATTAAAAAATTTTTCAAAACACATTTTCCTACACCTATACAGCTCCCTCCCCTAATAGTAAAATTGTTAAACCCAGATCAATATCACATGAAAGGCACGGCCTTACTTTATAGAACCCTTTTAACATCCAAAGGAGACTCCCCGCAATGGCAACTTAAAAAATGGCAAGAATACCTCAAAGAAGATATAGAGCAGGAGGACTGGGAGAGAAGTAGGAGATCACTTAAAAAATCCTCCCACTGTATCTCACACCATGAGAATCTTCTAAAAATAATATGGAGATGGTATATGACTCCTAGCAAGATTTCCAAGTTTGACTCCGGTGCTTCCCCTCTATGTTGGAGAGAATGTGGGAGAGAGGGCACTCTTGAGCATATTTTCTGGGAATGTCCCAAACTACAAGAAATGTGGGAAGATATAGATAGGCTATTGAAAAAACTACCTGTGAAACTATCCCACATTCCATCAAAAATGGCTTTACTGCATTTAAATATTGCTGATCTTCCACCAAGAGAGCGTATATTGTACGATCATATTTTTGTGACCACTAGAGCGTTATTAGCAGAGAATTGGAAAACCAAATATGTGCCTACTATTCTAGAGATCAAAAAAAGGGTTAATCTCAATTTATCGGCAGAAAAGAGATGGGCCATGAATACAGGGAATCTGGAAACTTTTACAAATAAAATACAAGCTTGGCCTATACTCTACCCAGAGACTGAAATTTTTGATGTTTGATTCTAAATAATACTATATTATATTGTATGTATATAAACTGATAAGATTGCTACTTGATATATAATTTTGCTTTTATCTCTTTCTTCTTTCTCCTTTTCTTTCTCTCTTCTATTTCGTCCTCTCATATTTTACAAGAGATAATAATCTGGTTCTTTCTAGTTCTGGTTTCTATATAAACACAATAAAAGTTTTTAAGACTGAGTGCTTTATTAGACATATATAGGATAAAAATAAGAAAAAAATATAAAAATATCTCATGCAGATGGCTAACCAACTGACACACACTAGATTTCTATATAGAAATAGAATATGTGTAGCCTAGTTCACCTGTCCTCCCTATATAGATAAAATTTAGGATGAAGCCCTATCTAGGTGATTGCCGGTCGGTTGCCTAGTGGGGACAACTTAAACTTAATCAGGACAATAGGTTGATAAGAAAATAGTTTCGGTTCCCTGGGATCTCTGTAGGGTGGTCCTATTCCCCCATTTCCCAGGTCGAGCTGAATCCATCGTGGTATAAGTATATACTTAACATATCGGTGTTCTGGACTACATACAAACATGGTTATAGGATTATAAACCAACACAGACATATGTATGTATATTGACTTTGTTATCTTGAAGACAAGAAATACTGTTTGTACCTTGTATGTACCGAAAGTATGTAATTGTATCATTCTTTCAAAGTTATCGGACTTAATGTTATAAGTCTGCTGTTGTAAAATTCAAAAACTGTTCAATAAAAATTATTGAAACATAAAAACCTCCTCTTCCAAACTTCGCAAGAAAGCCACCTGACTGAACTCTCGGTGATCGCTATCTAATCAGAGAGGGATCGATTCTTACCACACAATCTACTCTAGGAATAAAACTGAAAAATTGATAAGTGTGTGGCCACCTTAACCGTCTTGCAAAGCAGTTCCTGGCAACAAAGATTAGCTGCGGACAGTGACAGCGTAGAAAGCCAATGTATCCAGAAATAAACACAGAAAAAGGAAATACACAAATGGAACCTGGAAAATCTGGCATTGAAAGCACATGAATAGCAGTCAACAGTTTCCGTGCTGGTAAATCAAGTCACATTAGTTTGACATCTGAATACAAGGTGGAGGAATTAAGTCACGAGTCGCCATGCTGTCACATCTGAGCGCAAGCACCTCACAACCTGTGACATAAAAGAGTAGAGCAAATCACATACTTACCTCCTCCAGATGCTTCCCACGTCCTGTTCCAGACCACCGGATCCAGCACTAAGGTACTCTGGAAATTCCCAGCCACACCCCATCAGTGAACAAGCACAGCGGCACTTTGCAGGCCCGTGCAGCTTCGTGCTACTGTGCAGGTGTGAGGCGTGCACAATGTGGCTGCCCTCAATCATGGGCGGCAACGCGGCTGTGTGCATTGCTCAACAAGCCCTTGCTGATATTTGTGGGACCCCAGATCTGGATCGGTGGAGGACTCCGGATTATCCAGAGGCATACGTCTCAACCTTTTGAGACAGAGCCTTCTGTTATGCTGCCCAGGGCTGTGGAGTCGGACTTGGAGTCGAGGAGTCGGAGCAATTTTGGGTACCTGGAGCCAGAGTTGGAGGTTTTATAAATGGAGGCGTCGGATGATTTTTGTACCACATCCACAGCCCTGGTAAGTATCATGGTGGCCATACATGGTACAATTTTTTCATCCAATCTTACCATTTCTATGTAATATAAGGGAACTGCCTAAATGATCCTTTCAATATATTCACTTAATTTACCCTTGTACTACATAGAAATGGTAAGATTGGATGAAAAAATTGTACCATGTATGGCCACCATTAGACCAGCTGTGGTGGAACTACAAGTCCCATGAGGCATTGCAATACACCGACAGCTCTAAGCATAACTTGGGGAGGCAGAAGCATGATGTGATTTGTAGTTTTGTCACAGCTGGAATGCCAAGTTAGCCATCACTGCATTAGACTAAGGAGTAGGAGTCCAGGAGTCAGAGTCAGGGCAATTTTGGGTACCTGGAGCCGGAAGTTTCATAAACTGAGAAGTCAAAGTTGGATGCTTTTTCCGCTGTAGTGGTCCTTTAAATATGCTTATTGTCATTGTGGATTTACATAAAAATAATATATATACATACATATACACATACATACATACATACATACATACATATACACATACATACATACATATATATATACACATACATACATACATACATACATATATATACACATACATACATACATACATACATATATATACACATA